>NC_133327.1:481434026-481734026 GCF_042186555.1 Aquarana catesbeiana | reverse complement strand
AGGAAAAGGGTTATTCCCAACAGTCCCTCATTACAACGAAAAATCAGGTGTTTCAAATGAATAGAGAAGAATTACTAACCGACAAAAAGAAGCCCTCCTCCTTCGAAGGGGGTTTAGCCTTTTTTCTCAGGCTTTCATAAACAATATAAAGACATTGAAAAAGTTTTTAAGAAATATTGACCTATACTCTTAAAGGATAAGGATTTGCAAAATACACTACCGAATAGGCCTAAGTTTATCTATAGGAGGGCCCCAGGTATAAGACACATCATTGCGCCCAATGTACCGGATCCCCCGGAAAAGCCCCCAATGTTTCTTGATGGGTCGGGGTTCCATTATAGTACTCGGTGCAAGGCCTGTCGTACTACCAAACGACGGACAAAAAAAGTCACTAAATTCCAATCTAACATCACCCATCAGGAATTCACTATCAAACCTTTGATAACATGTTATTCCAAACATGTGACTTATGTGTTGGAGTGTCCATGCTCCCTGCAATATGTGGGGAGGACTACATGAGAATTAAGGGTACGAAATAATGAACATGTGACAAACATTGCTAAACGTTTTTTGAATCACAGAGTGTCCAGACACTTCCGTCTTTGTCACAGTAGGGACCCTTGTCTTCTTAGGTTTTATGGCATAGACAGAGTTACTCCTAATTGGAGAGGCACAGATCTGAAGAAAGCCATTTCCCAAAATGAGACTCAGTGGCTGTATCGCCTTAATTGGGACTCAATATAGAACTAGATTTAAATTACTTTTTGACTAATGAATAAGGTGGGGGTGAATAATTAAAAGAGGAGGTTAACAATCAATCAACCAATAAATACAAATATGTAATATCACACAAACTCTTTGGGACCTTCTTCCCGTTCCCCTATATTGGGGAGTACTAACTGATATACATACTTCACATATTTTTCCATTGGTAATATACTAGTTGTTTTTATTTTGTTTTTATTATCATTTTTATTTTTTTATTTTTATTCTCAATTTTTTATATATTTAGGTTCAATATTTAATTGTATCAAATCTTAATGGATTTTGAATATATACCATTTATAGAGGAGAAATTTCTTGTATATGTAGTGCCTTGCAGTTTCAGCTCCAGTGATATGGCATGTGATGTATGTCTTTCAAGTTTGCCTATGACCAGCATTGAGGCTGGCAAACTGCCTAGCAACTAATCAATCTTAATTTTCATTGGTCAAGCTCTCTGATTATCTAAACTGCCTAGCAACTACACAATCTATATTCTTATTGGTCAAGCTCTCTGACCATTTAAGTATGCATATATAGTAACCAGACACGCCTCCTGAAGAGGTGATACGAAACGTATGTTGAGGCGTGCCTGGTTACGCGATCTGGTCCACAATTCCGGTCCCTCTGGTTGTTGGCAGCTGGCGGTGGAGCACACGCCAGCCACCACGGGGCCAGCCACCACGGGGCACCATGATTGAAAGCGGGGCTTTCAATCATAGACAAGCGCAGCAGCCTCAGTGCCGGGTGAAGGCACTTTTTAATGTAAGCAGCCACTTTGTTTTTGATTTTATTTAATTCTTCAATAAATGGGATTACACTATTCCATTTTTTTGTATCCTTCCTATATATATTTCTGGTTACCCACACTGGGGGAGAGGAAAGGTTTCCCATACGGCTCATCCATCTAACTGCAGCAAGTCATTTCTTGCTAAAGGCTATACTTGACCTTCTTTTAATTAATAAGGTCAACAACTTCTGGTAAGCAGACATCCACTTACAGAGCACTTTGGGTGTACAACGTAGTCGGTGAAGGTGGTTCATCTCTACAGTGGAAGAAGCACTCTTTGATGTTCTTTTTTCTTTTGCACATTGGACTTTCTTTTGTGATTTTTTTATCATTTTTTAAATTTTTCTATTAATTTTTTGTTTCAGCACATGTAGTGAATATATGGTTGCAAACTCAATTTTTTGACATATGCACTATTTGTACATGGGTATTCAATATAGATGTACACAAGTTTTCTCAAGTGGTTCAGTGGCACTGACACACTTAAGATTTTTTCATTTATGAATATGTTTATTCACTATGCATTTAAGTAAGCAATAGTTAGTGGCCTAGCGCCCCCCCCCCCCCCCCATCACACTTGTTTCCAATTTTATTTGAATTGTACTGTGAAAATCATCTATCCACTCAAACATACCTGAGTCTCTGTTTTCCCTTTTGTACCAACAAAATTGCTTTCAGGAACTCCTGATATCATTATGTCATAAACTTTAATTAACTTAATCAAATTCCTAACCTGTTTGCTGAATTTCTTAAATGTAAATTTTGACTTTTGTATTTTGATATTAGCCTGTAAACATTCATTGAACATGTAACAGGATAATTCATCATCTTTAACAAACTTTGACAGATTTTTAAATTCTAATTTACTGTCACTAGACAATTCATCAATAAAATCCATAACTTACCAATGTAGGATAGACTTCTTTCATGTAACACACGTTTCCCTCTCTTGGCGGGAAATTACATCATCAAGAAACAGATTTTTCTTGCACGTGCGCAAACGTCTCATCAATTTTGATGTTTTCTTTATGCTCTGAGCTGATTTCCACATGAAATTCTCAGATCTTCACAATCATTGATTGATCAATTTGTCATCTAGGTTCTTTTCAATCGTTTCCGAAATCTCTTTCCGTACTCACTTTTTCCCTCTTTTCAATGGAGAAAGTGGTAAAAAACTTTTGAAAATTGACTAACTGGCTGAGCCAATGTAAAAGTTTGAGTTATTACTGTATTAACACCTATATTTCAATAATTCATATTGATGAGGAAAGTTCCAAGAAAATCCGTTCAGTTCTCGTGTAAAAACTCAAACATTAATTTAATAATAAAATAGCAAAATGTTACAAAAACAATGTCAAAATGTAGAATGTAAAAATAGCATCAATAAGTTTCTTATTCTTGAAATGAAGATTAAATCAGATATGTCTGTGTGTAAAAGTAGCACCAATGTCTTGAGATGTATGTGTGTGAGTGTGCCCTCCTGGAGAGCTAGAAAGAATGTCTGGCCTCCAGCAACAGCCTGTCTGTACTTTTTACTAATTTACTACTCCTACAACTAACCCCCACCTTTTCTCCATAAAGGCTGGCTTAAAGGTTCCTTTTTTCTTTTAGTTCCACAGAAAAACCGGGAACTTTGAATGAGCAATTTCCCTCCCACCTTTCTAAAAAGGTGGGTGTCACTCAGTCCAACACAGGATGTTGGAATACAAAACCATCTCTAATCAAAACATTCCATGGGGATGGGCAAATCTATTATGTGTAAGTGTAAAGTTAAACATATACAATACAAGTTTCTTTTTACATCTAATACTAATACATATACACATACATATACAAATACTTTAACTTTGTGTCTTTAAAAAAGGATGTAACCTTATCTCTTACAATGGGGGAGGTGAATGGTCAACTCCCTCTAAATTACTGCCATATGTCAGCTTTCACAAGAAATGCATATGAAGCTTATAACAGCATAACAGCATAAACTTGTACGTGTATAAAAACCTTATATAGCTTCAATTTTCCATACACAGAAGATATATATATATATATATATATATATATATATATATATACACACACACAATTCAATTATTATAAGAACTCATCCATAAATTCAGATTTCTAACATATGGTGAGTTGGGTTAGGCAGACCCAACTGGAATTCTCGGTCACCCTGTGCCCCGAATGGACACAAGGTTACTTGAACATAGGAGGGGCCATGGGAGCTGGACCAGGAGCTTCCAGTGCTCTCCAAGGTGAGCTGGGTTCCACAAGCCTCCCGCCCAAAGTAACTCCCATCACATTACTTGCCACCAGAGATGCAGCGCTCACTTGTCACCAGATGCAGCTTGTTACTTGTCACCAGAGATGTAGCGCTCACTTGTCACCAAGATTCAACTTGTTACTTGTCACCAGAGATGCAGCGTTCACTTGTCACCAGATGCAGCCCTCACTTGTCACCAGATGCAGCTTGTTACTTGTCACCGGAGATGCATGCAGCGCTCACTTGTCACCAGAGATTCAGCCAGCGGTGCTGATAAGCCAGTACAACTGGCCCTGTTGTACCGGGCCCAGCCAGCAGGGGGGGGGGCAGGCAATATAAACAGAGAATGAAAGAATGCATAGTAATAAAAAAAATAAAATTGTAGCCCTGCTCTCCAGCCCGCTCACATTTGACTGTAAACAGTGCTAGAGCGGGGCTGAATGGGGAGCCAGGAGGGAGACACAAGGAGGTATGACTACAGCAATACAAGTTCTGCAGGACACAGCTGTGGCTGAATGGAAACAGGATCGTTGGGAGCACAGTAACATGTAGCTGGCCGGCTGCAGTGTCTTCCAGATATATGTGATCAGGCAGTGTGCAGGTTAGCGATCAGCCTCCCCTCCCTCTTCTCTTACTTACTTTTTTTTTATCTGCCTAACCTGACCTGCACATTGCCTGATCACACTTATGCCCTGTACATACGGTCAGATTTTCCAACGGAAAATGTGTGATAGGACCTTGTTGTCAGAAATTCCGACCGTGTGTGGGCTCCATCACACATTTTCCATCGGGATTTTCGACACACAAAGTTTGAGAGCTTGCTATAAAATTTTCCGACAACAGATTCCAATCGTGTGTACACAAATCCGACACACAAAGTGCCACGCATGCTCAGAATAAATTAAGAGACGAAAGCTATTGGCTACTGCCCCGTTTATAGTCCCGACGTACGTGTTTTCCGTCACCACGTTCAGAACGATCGGAATTTAACGACAACTTTGTGTGACCATGTGTATGCAAGACAAGTTTGAGACAACATTCGTCGGGAAAAAATTCATGGATTTTGTTGTCGGAATGTCTGATCAATGTCCGACCGTGTGTACAGGGCATTATAAGATCTCTGGAAGACTCTGCAGCAGCGGTTAACCATTTTAGCTTATAATCAGCTATTTAGCCAGAGCTCTGTGTGTGCTGCATAGATTTTTTTTTTTTTTTTGAGGATTTACTGCTGGATCAGGCTAGAAGCTTCACAGGCCCATTAACTGTTTACTGTCCTCCACTAATCCTGACCAGTTCACTGTTTGTAAGAAAATTAGTATTTTGGAAATTGGATGTGATGTTGTCTTCTGTCACTTGGTTGTACTTTCAAAGGAAAATCACTGACTTGCTATTGCAGAGCTGGTTCAAATAGAGTGGATCAGCACTGTGATACTATAAACCTGTACACTGGGTTCAGCCATAAATGCAGTCTCTGACCATCTCCTGAAACAATCATGTCTCTGATCCATAAAAGTCTCCTGTACTATGCCTGCAGTCTCTGATCATCTCCTGTACTAGGTTTCCAATCTCTAACCATCTCCTGTACTATGTTTCCAATCTCTAACCATCTCCTGTACTATTTCTACAGTCTCTGATCATCTCCTGTACTATGTCTGCAGTCTCTGATCATCTCCTGTACTATGTCTGCAATCCCAAACCGTCTCCTGTACTATGTCTGCAGTCTCTGGTCATCTCCTGTACTATGTCTGCAGTCTGACCATCTCTTGTACTATGTCTGCAGTCTCTGACCATCTCCAGTACCATGTCTGCAGTCTCTGACTGTCTGGGGAGGGACCAGGGGTGGGGCTGAAGGTGGGACCAGGGGCGGGACCTAGAATAGATGTAAGGTGCACCAAGATGGCAACAGCCTCAGATGACGTCCTATGATGAAACACGTAAAAAACGGAGCTTGGTACGCACTTACGTCACTTCCAGTTACAGAGTTCCGGCCCATGGAACGCACGCTGGTCGGGAGCTCACGTTTCATAACCAAGACAGGCTAGCTTTTGTACCTGATTGAATCAGGATTTTTGGATACCAATTTGCTTTTATATTTTGAATTTTTTAAAATAAAAAACCATCCAGATTTACACTAGGAGGTACCGTTTGTTTGGTTTATGAGTATACACTGTATCTTTTGCCATGGAAGAAGCGAGCATTGCAGCGAGAGAGACCCACCCCAGGAGTGGGTTGAGGGATTAGCATACTCCAGTGTCAGTCGAGCCAAAGGTGGTGGGAGGGGAACCCAGCAGGGGTGTTACCCCAGCAGGGGTGTTAGAATGTGGTGGGAGGGGAACTGAAGGGGAGCACAGAAGTCACCCGATTCTTTGCACACTGGTGGACAAATCCAGGCACGAGTCACTTTGGAAAAGCACAAGTCACTGGACAAAGTGACCTAGTGGATAATCACCTTTTCAGGTGACGGGAAAAGGCACTAGCTACTTATTTGCACACTCACCTTGGAAGAGTGACTCACTGTGTGGAGTCGCCCTTCAGATGACAAGACACAACATTTTACTTATAGCAAAAACTTACCTATTATATTCCCACTTGGAGGAGTGAGTTATTGGAGAGGATCACTCTTCAGGTGATAGGCAGCACCATTCACCCCATATACGTACATCTTCTCATATTGAAGCTTTAATTAAAGCACCTCAGGGGAGGCAGCAGCCTTGTTCAACCTAAGCGCGGAATACAACAACCTAAAGGAAAGGCGAGTATGCAATTTTCCGTTTTCCTGGTGCATCATGGCAGCATACGATGGGAATTAACTCGCTGTCATACAGGAGGGTGCAAGAAAAATGTCATCATCAGTAGCGTAAGTATGCTCCATGAATTTTCCAAATGTTACTGTCGCGAGCCGGGTTCACTTATTAAAGTGTAATGAAGGTGTCTTGGGAGGACCATGTTGCTGACTTGCAAATAGCCTCAGAAAACACTCAGCACTGTGCTGTCCACAGAGTTGGCACTGCCCTAGGTGAATGTTCTCTTAAGACCTCAGAAAAAAGGAAGGCCTTGTGAAGATTAGGCTCTTTTTAATTGTCTTAACCCGTACACTCACTCTAGGAGGTGACTGTACAGGTTGATGCTGACTGACCCTGTCTTAAGTGACGCTGGAACCAAGTACAGATTTCAGCTTTCCTGAATGAAAAGGTAGCTGCCAAGCAGGTCACTAAAGTTAGATCAAAATCAAGGGGATGTGGTTCTCTCACTCAACCAAGAAAGATGGTAAAATGACTTCCTGGTAAAAATTGGAAGGAAAAAGACACCCCATGGATAAAAGCAGTCTGAAGTTTTAGGACTATTCTGTCCAGGTAGAACGTTAAGTAAGGCTCCTTAAGTACAAAGCCTGCAGTTCTGACACCCTTTTTCACAGAAGTTGTAGCAACCAGAAATACGGATTTCAGAGTTAGATTGCAGAGTGAAGCCAATTCTGCAGGATAGAAATGAGGCCTTGATAGAGGACCATAAGCAAGTTCCACATAGGGAACAATGGTTTCCTGGGAGGTCTATAACTTCATGCAAGCCTTTTAAGAATTGCATCACTAATGGGTTAAGGACTCTTTAAACCCTTGTACGTGCAGTCAAGGTTAAACTTTGAAGCTTAAACATATTTGAACCTAGGCCCCTGTTCAGCCCCAGTTGTAAGAACTGTAGAACCTTGGCTGCAGGGTTGGATTAAGAACATCATGGGCCTGGTGCTGAGGATTTTGGTGGGACTTTTTATAAAAATAAATAAAAGAGAGAGAGAGAGAGAGAGAGAGAGAGAGAGAGAGAGAGAGAGAGAGAGAGAGAGAGAGAGAGAATGCACATGAGCATGTGTGGGAGTGACAGCAACGCAGCCCGGCCAAGGCAAGTGACCGAAGGCACAGAACCCGGAAGGAAGACTGGGCAAAGATGGAAGCACCCGGGACCTGCCAGATTGATCGCAGCGATGGAGGGCTCAGTCTGACAGGTAAATGTACCCTAATGTGCTAATATGCTGTGCATACTAGTGCATTATGGCATAACCTACCTCAGGGCCTCTAAAAAGTAGTAATGTTAGGGAAGTTTACTACCGCTTTAATATTACAGGATCCCAGGAGCCTCTCATGGGGCCCGCTACTGACCCGGTGGCCATTTAAAAAATATTTTCAGGGACAGTTTTTTTTTACAAGTGGTATATTTAGAGTAGTTGACATCCCCTGTGTTCCCCTATACCTCACAGTAGTAATCACAAAATTAAATGAGTATTAATAATGGGCAGAACAAATAAGAGGGCTGAGAAGATTTCCTTTATTTGAACTAACAAAAGTGTGCCCATTCTAGAGCTGGTAACATTAAGGATATTCAATATAATTTTAAAGAACTGTTTTTGTGGGTAAGAGGCATAGGGGAGGAGTATGGATGGTAAAAAAGTGGGAAATGTGCACAGGTGAGGGAGAGGAATGTGAAGGGTATAACAGTGGCCACTAGGTACAGGAGAGGAGTTTGGGGGGTATGATAGTGGGCAGTATGTACAGCAGAGGACAGTGAATGAAAGAGCAGCCACCAGCTTACTTTGAGTCAGTGAGACGAGCAGCTTAGCCCTCCACTACACTCCTAGTCTTTGGACAGGAGGCAGGCAGAGGCAGCTTGGAAGTTATCATCACCCCCCCCCAAGAGGCTGTGCAAGGACCTGCTGAGGTGAGAGACCCAGACCCTAACACCCCCAACTGACCTCCACATCCCATTCCACCCCCCCCATACACTCCATTCACCCTGCCCCAGTGTCCTGCCCACCACCCAGTAACCTCAAAATAGGAAATAGCCAAGGGATGGACGTGTTGTGAGCTGCTCCTCCTGGCCTAGGTGATCACCTGTTACAGCTTCCAATGATTTGATCTTCCCTGATTTCCCTTGCAATGTAAAGCAGATCTTTATGAGATAACATAAATTGTTTTGTACACACATATCACAACTAGGTTCAATGAGAATGGTAGGTTACATGGGCTTGGGAAGGGGGGGGGGGGGTTTCCCTCTCTCCTAATATATAGGAACGATTTTTATATAAATCAATAAACCTGGGTTAGGCATGTCCTATCCAAAGGAGGTCCCTTTAAATCCTCTTAGTTAGGGAACTTACATAGTAAGGTTAGACTCAAAGGAGTCAAGTAGGTAGTGACTGTTTAGGTAAGTGTTCAAGGTTTGTGCGAGGGTTGAGTGGTTAGTTGTGACTGGGGTGAGTGGGAATTATACTACTTTTTTTTCTTCTTCTCTCTTGTTGTTCTATGGGCACCGTAAAAATTTGTTCCTTTAATGTTAGAGGGTTAAGAGACGCATTTTTGCTCAGACCACATACCGAATATACAAAATAGATACTAATCTGCCTGGTATCACGATACCTATGCCTATTCAAAATCTTGGGGAGTCTCTATAGTAAATTATTATTATTATATAGGATTTACAGTGGGGACGGAAAGTATTAAGACCCCCTTTTTTTCACTCTTTGTTATATTGCAGTCATTTGCTAAAATCGTTTAAGTTCATTTTTTTTCCTCATTAATGTACACACAGCACCCCATATTGACAGAAAAACACAGAATTGTTGACATTTTTGCAGATTTATTAAAAAAGAAAAACTGAAATATCACATGGTCCTAAGTATTCAGACTCTTTGCTGCAATATATTTAACTTAGGTGCTGTCCATTTCTTCTGATCATCCTTGAGATGGTTCTACACCTTCATTTGAGTCCAGCTGTGTTTGATTATACTGGTTGGACTTGATTAGGAAAGCCACACACCTGTCTATACAAGACCTTACAGCTCACAGTGCATGTCAGAGCAAATGACAATCATGAGGTCAAAGGAACTACCTGAAGAGCTCAGAGACAGAATTGTGGCACGGCACAGATCTGGCCAAGGTTACAAAAAAACTCTGCTGCACTTAAGGTTCCTAAGGCCCCTTTCACACTGGGGCGGTTTGCAGGCGTTTAATACTGTTAAAATACCGCCTGCAAACCGCCCCTAAACAGCCTCCGCTGTTTGTTCAGTGTGAAAGCCCGAGGGCTTTCACACTGAAGCGGTGCGCTGGCAGGACGGTAAAAAAAGTCCTGCGAGCCGCATCTTTGGAGCGGTGAAGGAGCGGTGTGTTCACCGCTCCTAAACCGCTCCTGCCCATTGAAATCAATGGGACAGCGTGGCTATACCACGGCAATACCGCGGCTATAGCCGCGCTGTACGAGCGGTTTTAATCCTTTTTCGGCAGCCAGCGGGGGTTAAAACCGCACCGCTATCGGCCGAATACAGCCGCAAAGACGACGGTAAAACAGCGCTAAAAATAGCGCTGTTTTACCGCCGACGCCCCCACCGACCCAGTGTGAAAGGGGCCTAAGAGCACAGTGGCCTCCATAATCCTTAAATGGAAGACGTTTGGGACGACCAGAACCCTTTCTAGAGCTGGCCGTCCGGCCAAACTGAGCTATCGGGGGAGAAGAGCCTTGGTGAGAGAGGTATAGAAGAACCCAAAGATCACTGTGGCTGAGCGCCAGAGATGCAGTTGGGAGATGGGAGAAAGTTGTAGAGAGTCAACCATCACTGCAGGCCTCCACTAGTCGGGCTTTATGGCAGAGTGGCCCGACGGGAGCCTCTCCTCAGTGCAAGACACATGAAAGCCTGCATGGAGTTTGCTAAAAAACACCTGAAGGACTCCAAGATGGTGAGAAATAAAAAATTCTTTGGTCTGATGAGACCAAGATAGAACTTTTTGGCCTTAATTCTAAGCGGTATGTGTGGAGAAAACCAGGCACTGCTCATCACCTGTCCAATACAGTCCCAACAGTGAAGAATGGTGGTGGCAGCATCATGCTGTGGGGGTGTTTTTCAGCTGCAGGACAGGACGACTGGTTGCAATCGAGGGAAAGATGAATGCAGCCAAGTACAGGGATATCCTGGACGAAAACCTTCTCCAGATTGCTCAGGACCTCAGACTAGACCGAAGGTTTACCTTCCAACAAGACAATGACCCTAAGCACACTAAAATAATGAAGGAGTGGCTTCACAACAACTCCGTGACTGTTCTTGAATGGCCCAGCCAGAGTTCTGAATTAAACCCAATTGAGCATCTCTGGAGAGACCTAAAAATGGCTGTCCACCAACGTTTACCATTCAACCTGACAGAACTGGAGAGGATCTGCAAGGAGGAATGGCAGAGAATCCCCAAATCCAGGTGTGAAAAACTTGTTGCATCTTTCCCAAAAAGACTCATGGCTGTATTAGATCAAAAGGGTGCTTCTACTAAATATGGAGCAAAGGGTCTGAATACTTAGGACCATGTGATATTTCAGTTTTTCTTTTTTTATCTTCAAAAATGTCAACAATTCTGTGTTTTTCTGACAGTATGGGGTGCTTGTGTGTACATTAATGAGGAAGAAAAATGAACTTAAATGATTTTAGCAAATGGCTGCAATATAACAAAGAGTGAAAAATTTAAGGGGGTCTGAATACTTTCCGTCCCCACTGTATATAACGCCAACAGTTTACGTAGCGCTTTACAACTTGAGTATTCATAAGTCAATACCCCATCAGGTATTGGAAAGTTGGACGAACCGAGATGGTAGGGCAATATTACTAAAACTTGCTATATATGGTAAAAAATATACATTTATCAATTTATATTTACCTAACTTAGATCACATTAAAATAGGTACCCAACTGCTAATAGATCTTATGGAAAGAGCAGAGGGGGTGACATTAATAGGGGGAGACTTCAATTTTGTTTTTAACCGGGATATGGACACTACGGGACTCTCAATGCCCCAGATGAGTAGTGATAAAAAGAATTTTAACAAAATGTTGGATAAATATCATCTAGCTGATATATGGTGGGCCTTTCACCCATTGGAGAGAAACTATACGTTTCACGCAAAAGTTCATGGCACATTAGACTATTTCTTGATAAATCAGCTGGGAATGGCCGCAATCTCCTCCTCTGAGATAGGTAGTGTTGTATGGTCGGATCATGCTCCGATATTTTTGGTGATGGATTTACCTAGTGGCCGTACAACAAGAGGCACATGGAAATTGAATGATAACTTATTATATGAAGAGGCCTGTATTTCAGAGATTGGGTTAGCAATAACTAAATTTACGAAAGACCATATAAGGGATGTTACTTCCCTATCTATCCAATAGGAAACGCTGAAATGTATACTGAGGGGTTTGTTTATAAAACATGGAGATAGGTTAAAAAAAAGCAAAAGGAAATAGATCAGCCCAGCTTCTACAAGAAATAGCTCAATTGGAAAAACAACATAAACAAAATCCAGCACAGGAAAAATTAATAGAATTAACAGAAAAGCGACTAGAATTACGAACTTTATATGAATCGCACCTTATATTATCAGCAAGGAAATAGACCTGGTAAACTTTTATCTAGAGCATTACGTCAGCAAATAAATACAACATCTATTGTCAAGGTCAAAACAGAAACAGGCTACATGGTATACGATCCAAAGGGGATTTTGAAAACATTCCATACTTTTTACTCCCGATTGTATACTATACCAAACCAACTAGCAGAAAAGGATTCCAAAATATTTCAGCAGAACATACGTCAATACATAAATGATACTGCTATACTGACTTTAACAACAGTATAGGTGGAACAATTAGAAAAGGAATTTTCAGAGGCTAAAATTCAGAAGGTAATCAATTCATTAATACCAGGAAAGAGTCTCGGCCCAGATGACTTTACCCCACGGTTCTATAAGTCATTTAAAGATTTGCTAATCCCAATCATGAAGCAGTCTTAATTCGGTGTCTGCCTCTCCCATTTGTCCCCCAGGGTATGCAGGCATATATTTCACTCATACCTAAACCCGAGAAAGATCATACAATTTGTGGAAATTACCGACCGATCTCGCTGACAAATATTGATCTTCGATTATATTCGAAGATTATAGCGAACAGACTCACACCGATGCTGCTGACATTATGTACATCTAGATCAAGTGGGATTTATAAAGGGGCGAGGGATAATATTCAGAAGACTTTGACACTTATGGAATATATCCAGAAACACGCCATCCCATCCTGCCTTCTCGCAGTAGATGCAGAGAAGGTGGGATGGTGGTTTTTCGAAGAGACATTAAGACAATGGGGAGTGGGCCCACTGCTTCGGGAAAAAATAATGGTCTTATATCACAGCCCAACCTAGAATACATACAAATGGAGAGGTGTCAGATATAGTTACTATAGATAATGGAACCCGACAGGATGTCCCTTGCCCCCATTGCTATGCAAGCAGTGGGTGAAACTAGAGGAGGAGATCGCGGCCATAAAACTGAAATCACTGCCATAGATAATGAGGGGAAATCGTCCCTGTGGGGGCGAGCTGCCTCTCCTGGTTGTATCAATATTGAAAGTATGGGATGGATTAATGAAGAGGGGGATAGGGACATATATAGGCCCAATGACACCCCTCTTCAGTAATCCAGAATTTCCACATGCATTGGAGGCTACGACTTTCCTAAAATGGCAGAGAAGGGATGGCACAAGGGTGGTACAGACAATGGAGGAGAATAGACTTCTTCCGTTGGAGGCTCTAGGTATGGAATACAAAATGAAATGGATGCAACATTAGCAGCTTCAAAGGTATATTATCTTTCTTATAAATGGGGGGGGGGGGGGGGTACTGGATAGAACATTGACAGAGCTGGAAAGATTACTTCTACAAGAGCAGAAACCAACACATACTCTATCTAATGTATATAAATATTTAATTTCAAACAATAAGGAGCAGGAGATAAGTTATATAAAAAAGTGGGAGGAAGACCTGGGGATTAATATTCCCAGAGCTAAATGGGAAAAGGCAATGATATTAACACACAAGATATCAATTTCTAATAGACAACAAGAAAGAAACTATAAAATATTAGCCAGATGGTATAAATGCCCCTTAGATAATCAAAATAAATCTAGAGAATGAAGACACTTGTTGGAGGTGTCGGGGTGCAAAAGGCACAATGTCACATACGTGGTATTTTTGTCTGGGGGTCCAGACATTTTGGAATAAAATTTTTAAAATATATCTGGCTGTGGCCGAAATAAACCTACAACCAGATATATTATTATCAGTATTGTCAATGATTCCAGGATCGGTGAAAAATATAAAAAATAGGATTTTTAAAACAGCTTACCTGTAAAATCCTTTTCTTGGAGTACATCATAGGACACAGAGCCTCAAGTATTTACTTAGTGGGTTATGGGCCTACCTTCAGGTGTTGACACTGGTATAACCAATACAGGAAGTTGACTCCCCTATATAACCCCTCCTCCTTCCAGGAGTACCTCAGTTTTTGTAGCCAAGTAATATACTTTCACCCCATAAAAACAGAGGGGTCAGAGCTCTGTGTCCTATGATGTACTCCAAGAAAAGGATTTTACAGATAAGCTGTTTTAAAAATCCTGTTTTCTTTATCGCACATCATAGGACACAGAGCCTCAAGTATTTACTTAGTGGGATGTCCCATAGCAATGCTACTTGAGGGGAGGGAGACACAACCCGTAGGGCAACCCCCAGACCTGAGGACTTTATACTGCTGCCTGCAGTACACTGCGCCCGAAGGTGATATCCTCATTCCTTCTTACATCCACTTGATAAAATTTTGTAAATGTATGTACTGAAGACCAAGTCGCGGCCTTACAGATCTGAGACACGGAGGCCTGGTGACGCACTGCCCAAGAAGCACCAACCGCTCTGGTAGAGTGTGCCTTAACTTGAAAAGGGGGAATCTTTCCCTTTAAATCATAAGTTTGAATTATAACTTGCTGAATCCACTTAGCGACAGTGGATTTTGACGCTACCTGTCCTTTCTTAGGACCCTCTGGCAGAATAAATAAGACGTCAATCTTACGAATCTGAGCAGTTTTCTTTAAATAGATCTCTGCTCTCACTACATCAAGACAATGTAGTGACTTTTCTTCCCTGGAACATGGTTTTGGAAAAAACGATGGCAGGACAATATCTTCATTCAGATGAAAGCCTGAAACCATTTTTGGCAAAAAGCCTGGACGAGGGCGTAACACCACTTTGTCCTCATGAATAACCAAATATGGCTCTTTACAAGAAAGAGCAGCCAATTCTGATACCCTCCTTGCTGAGGATATAGCAACCAAAAATACCAGCTTCCTTGTCAAAAGGACTAAAGGAATATGCTGTATCGGTTCAAATGGTTGTTTTTGTAACACCGACAAAACTAAATTCAAGTCCCAAGGGCTTAAGGGTGATTTAACTGGCGGATTAATCCGCAATACTCCTTGCATGAAACCCCGGACTAAAGAATGTGTAGCAAGCGGTCTTTTAAATAAAATTGATAAGGCTGAGACTTGGTCCTTAATAGTACTCAGGGCCAACTTCATCTCTACGCCTAATTGTAGAAAGGCAAGAATTCTGCCTATGATATATCTCCGAGGGTGCCAACCCTTGGATTCACACCATGAAACATAAGCTTTCCAGACTCTATAATATATAGCTCTAGAAGCTGGCTTCCTAGCATTAATCAAAATAGAGATAACTGACTAGGGATGAGCCGAACACCCCCCTGTACGGTTCGCACCAGAACATGCGAACAGGAAAAAAGTTTGTTCGAACACGCGAACACCGTTAAAGTCTATGGGACACGAACATGAATAATCAAAAGTGCTAATTTTAAAGGCTAATATGCAAGTTATTGTCATAAAAAGTGTTTGGGGACCCGGGTCCTGCCCCAGGGGACATGGATCAATGCAAAAAAAAGTTTTAAAAATGGCCGTTTTTTCAGGAGCAGTGATTTTAATAATGCTTAAAGTCAAACAATAAAAGTGTAATTTCCCTTTAAATTTCGTACCTGGGGGGGGGGGGGGGTCTATAGTATGGCTGTAAAGGGGCGCATGTTTCCTGTGTTTAGAACAGTCTGACAGCAAAATGACATTTTGAAGGAAAAAACTCATTTAAAACTACCCGCGGCTATTGCATTGCCGACAATACACATAGAAGTTCATTGATAAAAACGGCATGGGAATTCCTAAAATGGGAACCCCGAACCAAAATTAAAAAAAAAAAAAGACGTGGGAGTCCCCCTAAATTCCATACCAGGCCCTTCAGGTCTGGTATGGATATTAAGGGGAACCCCGGCCAAAATTTAAAAAAAAAAATGACGTGGGGTTCCCCCTAAATTCCATACCAGACCCTTCAGGTCTGGTATGGATTTTAAGGGGAACCCCGCGCCAAAAAAAAAAAACGGCGTGGGGTCCCCCCAAAAATCCATACCAGACCCTTATCCGAGCACGCAACCTGGCAGGCCGCAGGAAAAGAGGGGGGGACGAGAGTGCGCCCCCCCTCCTGAACCGTACCAGGCCACATGCCCTCAACATTGGGAGGGTGCTTTGGGGTAGCCCCCCAAAACACCTTGTCCCCATGTTGATGAGGACAAGGGCCTCATCCCCACAACCCTGGCCGGTGGTTGTGGGGGTCTGCGGGCGGGGGGCTTATCGGAATCTGGAAGCCCCTTTTAACAAGGGGACCCCCAGATCCCGGCCCCCCCCTGTGTGAAATGGTAAGGGGGTACAAAAGTACCCCTACCATTTCACTAAAAAACTGTCAAAAATGTTAAAAATGACAAGAGACAGTTTTTGACAATTCCTTTATTTAAATACTTCTTCTTTCTTCTATCTTCCTTCATCTTCTGGTTCTTCTGGCTCTTCTGGTTCTTCCTCCGGTATGGATTTTTGGGGGGACCCCACGCCATTTTTTTTTTTTTTTTTTGGCGCGGGGTTCCCCTTAAAATCCATACCAGACCTGGTATGGAATTTAGGGGGAACCCCACGTCATTTTTTTTTTTTAATTTTGGCCGGGGTTCCCCTTAATATCCATATCAGACCTGAAGGGCCTGGTATGGAATTTAGGGGGACTCCCACTTCATTTTTTTTTTTAATTTTGGTTCGGGGTTCCCCTTTGGGGAATTCCCATGCCGTTTTTATCAATGAACTTCTATGTGTATTGTCGGCAATGCAATAGCCGCGGGTAGTTTTAAATGAGTTTTTTCCTTCAAAATGTAATTTTGCTGTCAGACTGTTCTAAACACAGGAAACATGCGCCCCTTTACAGGCATACTATAGACACCCCCCAGCTACGAAATTTAAAGGGATATTACACTTTTATTGTTTCACTTTAAGCATTATTAAAATCACTGTTCCTGAAAAAACGGCCGTTTTTAATACTTTTTTTGCATTGATCCATGTCCCCTGGGGCAGGACCCGGGTCCCCAAACATTTTTATGACAATAACTTGCATATTAGCCTTTAAAATTAGCACTTTTGATTTCTCCCATAGACTTTGAAAGGGTGTTCCGCGGCATTCGAATTTGCCGCGAACACCCCAAATGTTCGAGTCGAACATGAGTTCGACTCCAACTCGAAGCTCATCCCTATAACTGACCTGGAAAGCCCATGTTTCTTCAGAATGTGGGTCTCAATAGCCAGGCCGTTAAATTTAGCATTCGTAAAGTAGGATGGAATATCGCCCCTGTGATAGCATGTCTGGCCTTAGTGGGAGGAGCCATGGACCCTCCACTGCCATCTTCACGATCTCTGCGTACCATGACCTTCTGGGCCATGCTGGTGTTGCCAGTATTACCGACTTTCTTTCCAACTTGATCCTGCAAAGAAGTCGAGGCAGTAACTGAATCAGGGGAAATGCATAGATCAGTGAGAACTGATCCCAAGGGGTCACCAACGCATCTGTTCCGTATGCGAGTGGATCCCTTGTCCTGGACACAAAGTTGACTAGCTTCGTGTTGAATCTGGATGCTAGAAGGTCTACGTCTGGAGTCCCCCATCTTTGGCAAATAGCCCGAAAAATTTCGGGATGAAGAGACCATTCCCCTGGGAATAACAGCTGGAGACGTAGTAGTCTGCCTGCCAATTCTCTACTCCCGGAATGAAAACTGCAGATAGGCATGGGACATGCTCTTGTGCCCAAGTTAGAATCTGGTTCACCTCTCTAAACAGTAACAAAAAACTGGCTACTGCCCCCACCTATAACTGGCCTTCACAGCAAGGAGCACATGGAGGGGCATATACATGTAAGCCAAAAACCATTCCATAGCTCAACTCACCAACCAGTCTGCTGACCAACCAAATTAACCTGTCTAACCGTCTGTTAAAAGCAGGGGTTTAGTTAGCACACATTTGCAAACGCATGTGAAAGCTGCAAGACCTTGTCACGACACCCTGTGTTGCTTGCAGTCCTAACACTACAAATTTATAAGTGTCTCCACAGTGGAGTGTTACTGTTCGTATATTTGGTCCGGGGACACACTGGGCATCTTCGCTGCCATTGTGCTCTTGCTATGTGTCCAGTGTGCTCCTGTTCCTTTAAGGGGGCTTGGGCTGCCTCCAGGCTCACCTGCCCCACATCTATCCATTCAATGCATATGCTTCCACTGTGGAGACACTTATAAATTTGTAGTCTTAGGACTGCAAGCAACACAGGGTGCCGTGACGAGGCCTTGCAGCTTTCACATGCGTTTGCGAATGTGTTCTAACTAATCCCCTGCTTTTAACAGACGGCTAGACAGGTTAATTTGGTTGGTCAGCAGACTGGTTGGTGAGTTGAGCTATGGAATTGTTTTTGTCTCACCTCTCTCTGAGCTGAGAGACTTTTGGCGCCCCCTTGGTGATTGATATATGCCACAGCCGTGGCATTGTCGGATTGGATCCTGACAGGATAATCTTTTAACCAGGTTTTCAGAGCCAGATACACTGCCCAGATCTCTAGGATGTTGATGGGCAAGGCTCTTTCAGTTCTTGACCACTGTCCTTGGACAGTCGTCTTCTCTAGTACTGCCCCCAGCCTGAAAGACTGGCATCTGTCGTTACTACTTTCCAGATAATTGGTCTGAAGGATTTTCCCTTCAGCAGGTTTCGAGTTAGTAAACACCAATTGAGGCTTTGGGACACTCTTGATTACAGCCGCATTGGCGAGTCCAAAGCTTGAATCGTCTTGTTCCAAGCAGACAGGATACTGTTTTGAAACAGTCTCGAATGAAATTGGGCATAGGGAACTGCTTCGAATGAAGCTACCATCTTTCCTAACAACCTCATACAAAGGCGAATTGAAGGATTTTTTTTCGACCTGACCATCCGCTCCAGCTCTTGTATGGAGCTGATCTTTGCAGGAAGCAAGAACACCCTCTTCTGGGCTGTGTCTATGATCAGGCCCAAATACTCCAGCCGTCTTAGCGGCCTTAAGGATGATTTCTTTAGGTTGAGAATCCAACCCAGATCTTTCAGGTAACTGCTTGTAATGCATACACTCTGCTCCAAGCGAGCCACTGACTGGTCTATTATCAATATATCGTCTAAGTATGCTAAGACTGTTATGCCCTGTGCCCTTAACCTGGCTAGAGGTGGGGCCAATACTTTCATGAACACCCGGGGTGCTGTAGCTAGGCCGAAGGGCAAGGCTACAAACTGAAAATGTCTTTGTTCTATTTTGAACCGCAGAAACCTCTGGTGAGCAGGAAATATAGGGACATGCAGATATGCATCTCTGTTGTCGATGGATGCCAGAAGTTCTCCTCCATGTAGGATGGAAACTACTGTTTTGACTGACTCCATGCGAAAGGAGCGGATCTTCTTTAGATTTCGTAGATCTAGAATTGGTCTGACATCTCCATTTGGCTTTGGTACTGTAAATAGGTTTAAGTAAAATCCCAAGCCCTGCTCTTGTATGGGAATCTGTGTGATCACCCCTTGAGCCAATAATCGGTCTAATGCTTGCAACAGGGATTGTCTTTTCCCTGGATCTTTCGGAATGTTTGATCTCAGAAAACAAGACGGTGGGAATTCCCGAAATTCTAGCTTGTATCCTAGGGACACTGTGGAGAGAGTCCATCTGTCCTGAATTTCCTCCTTCCAGACTTCTGAGTACCTCAGAAGTCTTCCCCCCACCTTGGTGAGGGGAGATGCCTCTTCATGATGAGGCCTTAGTATTCTGCTTTGCAGATTTGTGGCCCCTGGTCTTTCTCTGTGCCTGGGTTTGACCCTGGGATCTTCCCCTAGAGTCTGACGGCAGAGGCCAAGGTGGATGCCCCTGGCATGGGGGAAAAAGTAAGTTTAAACGAAGGACGCTTATATTTACTTTTGACTGGCAAAAGAGTACTATTTCCGCTGTAAATTGTTTGAATGTATTTATCCAAACTATCGCCAAATAGTCGTTCTCCCTTAAAGGGGAAACTAATTAGAAGGTTCTTACAAGGCCCTTCAGCTGACCAACCCTTTAACCAAGGGTCCTTCGCATGTGTACTAGTACAAGCACAAGGCGTGGTGCCTAGTGAATAGAATCCTTGATAGCATCTATGGCAAAGCATAATGCCTTCGGTAGCTTGGCCAACTCCCGGGCCTGTTGTGCAGGGAGCTCGTTAAGAGCATCTGTGAGTGAACTGGTCCTTTAAGGACTGACAGATGCCTATAGCTGCAATTGCAGGCTGAGTTACGGTCCCTGCTAAAGAAAAAGAGGATTTTAACAGACCTTCCAACTTCTTATCTGTTGGATCTTTAAGCATATGCGCATTGTCCACTGGACAAGTTAAACTTTTATTTACATTGGAAATTGCAGTGTCAACTGCTGGGACTTTCCATCTTTTTAGTAAATTTTTCCTTCATAGGATAGAGAATTGAAAATCTCTTTGCTTATCCGGATGATCCCATTCGGTATAAATAAGCTTTTCTAGTCATGCGTGGACGGGGAAACGCATGCAAAGGCTGTAAAGGTTTCAAAGAACCCAAGGAGGTGACCGGACCTTTAGCTAACTCTGTTAGGGGTAGCACGAAAGCGGAGCGGACCATCTCTGTAAGGCTTCAGACTGTGAAGCTGAAACATCAAGTATTGTTTCTTCCACAGAGGAATAACCGGCTTGTCTTTCCTCTAGATCATCTGAGGGTAACACCTCATCTTGTCCCCATAATTCCTTTGGACCCCCTACTGTCTGTAAAGAGTCTAAGGTGGGGGTGGGGGATCTAGGACCCTTCCTATCCACTTGGATGCAGGATGCGATTAAAGCCATTAATCTTCCTTCTAATGAACCCGAAGCAATCTGCGCTATCCCCAAAACCCTACAATGATGTTATAACTTAATTTAAACAAATAATAAAAAATATTGAGAAACACATACTGACAAAAAAGTGCTGCAACCAAAAAAACTTGAATATCTAGTTCTGTCAAATAATAAAATAAATTCAGGTGCGCTACTAGTGTCAAAGGTCACAATGGTGAAAGGTACACCTTCAACCTAAAATCCATAGTATTAAATGTGAATAGGTTGATTTTACAAATGTTGTGCAGTCCTGATAAATGAATATTAAATAGGTCCTGAAAAATCAATCAAACAGTATGTGTTTCTGTATAAGTAGTCCTTCCTTCAGCTAGTGGAATTTCATCTACTTTGGTGTTTGAGCAAGCCGAAAAGCAATAAAAGAAGGGGGGGGTGCTTACCAGATATGCTGAACCCCTATTATGGGGGGTCTCAGAGCTTCACAGATGCCGGATCTTACAGGCAGGATCAGCTGATTTCACTTGCAGCCTTGGATCCGCCTTAGGTCCTTCCTGATCACTGGGATTGCCGTATCATGAGCTGTGCCTTTGTGGAATCACTCGTTGCATGTAGGGAGAGATCAAACAAAGAGAGGATCCTCCATAGTGTAGTACGTAAAAGCTCTTTATTTAAAATTGATGGATAGCTGACATCAAGAGCAAAGCAGAAAGTTCAAAACGAACAGCTCGGTCATGGTGAGGCTTAGCCAGCTGATGTGTGGCGACGTCAGGTCCCGTGGCTCCGTCCAACGTGGCGTTTCTCCGTAAGAGGCTTCGACTAGGAGAGGAGACTGTCACTCCTGACTGCACTGACGTTACGTAACGGGTGACCCCGCCCCCTCTGACATCACAGTCCCCGTCAAGTCCCCATGCGTCACCGGGTTGCCCCGCCCTCCGTTATTTAAGAACCGTCAGAAGACGAGAAGCATCACACAGCGGGAGCCTCCCATCATGGATGCGGAGCGGCCAGAGAAGAAGAAGGGAAGAAGACGCCACGGAGCAAGATGCCGGACGAGAACACCAGAGGAAGAACCAGAAGAACCAGAAGAAGAAGAAGATGGAGGAAGAAACCGAAGGAAGATAGAAGAAAGAAGATGGAAAAGAAGAAGACTTTAAATAAAGGAATTGTCAAAAAAGGTCTCTTGTCATTTTTAACAGTTTTTTTTTTTAAATGGTAGGGGTACTTTTGTACCCCCTTACCATTTCACACGAGGGAGCCGGGATCTGGGCGTCCCCTTGTTAAAGGGGGCTTCCAGATTCCGATAAGCCCCCCGCCCTCAGACCCCCACAACCACCGGGCAAGGGTTGTGGGGATGAGGCCCTTGTCCCCATCAACATGGGGACAAGGTGCTTTGGGGGGACTACCCCAAAGCACCCTCCCAATGTTGAGGGCATGTGGCCTGGTACGGTTCAGGAGGGGGGGCGCTCTCTCGTCCTTCCCTCTTTTCCTTCCCCAAAATTTTGGTTCGGGGTTCCCCTGTGGGAAATTCCCATGCCATTTTTATCAATTAACTTTTATGTGTATTGTCGGACCGACAATTCATTAATAGCCGCGAGTAGTTTTAAATGACTTTTTTTCCTTTGAAATGTCATTTTGCTGTCAGACTGTTCTAAACACGGGAAACATGCGCCCCTTTACAGGCATACTATAGACAGCCCCCAGGTATGAAATTTAAAGGACTATTACACTTTTATTGTTTCACTTTAAGCATTATTAAAATCACTGCTCCCAAAAAAACGTCCGTTTTTAAAACTTTTTTTTTGCATTGATCCATGTCCCCTGGGGCAGGACCCAGGTCCCCAAACACTTTTTATGACAATACCATGCATATAAGCCTTTAAAATTATCACTTTTGATTTCTCCCATGGACTTTTAAAGGGTGTTCTGCGGCTTTCGAATTTGCCGCGAACACCCAAAATTGTTTGCTGTTCGGCGAACTGGCGAACAGCCGATGTTCGAGTCGAACATGAGTTTGACTCGAACTCGAAGCTCATCCCTAGTAGTGAGTGTACAGCTTGTATAATGTCCTGTACACACGATCGGACATTGATCGGACATTCCGACAACAAAATCCATGGACGGATGTTGGCTCAAACTTGTTTTGCATACACACGGTTGCACAAAGTTGTCAGAAAATCCAATCGTTCTGAATGCAGTGACGTAAAACACGTACGGGAGCTTTCATCTCTTAATTTATTCTGAGAATGCGTGGGACTTTGTGCGTAGGAATTGTCCACACACGGTCGGAATTTACGCGAACGGATTTTGTTGTCAGAAAATTTTATAGCCTGCTCTCAAACTTTGTGTGTCGGAAATTCCGATGGAAAAAGTTCGATGGAGCCCACACACGGTCGGAATTTCTGACAACAAGCTCCGATCGCACATATTCCGTCGGAAAGTCCGACCGTGTGTACATGGCATAAGAGTGTAAATTTGCTGTCCCCTCAAAATAACTGAACACACAGCCATTAATGTCTAAACCGCTGGCAATAAAAGTGAGTACACCCCTAAGTGAAAATGTCCAAATTGGGCCCAATTAACCATTTCCCCTCGCCGGTGTCATGTGACTTGTTAGTGTTAGAAGGTCTCAAGTGTGAATGGGGAGCAGGTGTGTTAAATTTGGTGTTATCACTCTCACTCTGTCATACTGGTCACTGGAAGTTCAACATGGCACCTCATGGCAAAAAACTCTCTGAGGTTCTGAAAAAAAGAATTGTTGCTCCACATAAAGATGGCCTAGGCTATAAGAAGATTGCCAAGACCCTGAAACTGAGCTGCAGCACGGTAGCCAAGACCATACAGTGGTTTAACGGGACAAGTTACACTCAGAACAGGCTTTGCCATGGTCGACCAAAGAAGTTGAGTGCACGTGCTCAGCGTCATATCCACAGGTTGTCTTTGGGAAATAGACGTATGAGTGCTGCAAGCATTGCAACAGAGGTTGAAGGGGGGGGAGTCAGCCTGTCAGTACTCAGACCATACGCCACACACTGCATCAAATTGGTCTGCATGGCTATCATCCCAGAAGGAAGCCTCTTCTAAAGATGATGCACAAGAAAGCCCACAAACAGTTTGCTGAAGACAAGCAAACTAAGGACATGGATTACTGGAACCATGTCCTGTGATCTAATGAGACTAAGATAAACTTATTTGGTTCAGATGGTGTCAAGCGTGTGTGGTAGCAACGAGGTGAGGAGTACAAAGACAAGTGTGTCTTGCCTACAGTCAAGCATGATGATGGGAGTGTCATGGTCTGGGGCTGCATGAGTGCTGCTGGCACTGGGGAGCTACAGTTCATTGAGGGAACCATGAATGCCAACATGTACTGTGACATACTGAAGCAGAGCATGATCTCCTTCGGAGACTGGGTCACAGGGCAGTATTCCAACATAACGACCCCAAACACACCTCCAAGATGACCACTGCCTTGCTAAAGAAGCTGAGGGTAAAGGCAATGGACTGGCCAAGCATGTCTCCAGACCTAAAAACTATTGCGCATCTGTAAGGCATCCTGAAACAAAAGGTGGAGGAGCGCAAGGTCTCTAACATCCACCAGCTCAGTGATGTCGTCATGGAGGAGTGGAAGAGGACTCCAGAAGCTCTGGTGATCTCCATGCCCAAGAGGGTTAAGGCAGTGCTGGAAAATAATAGTGGCCACACAAAATATTGACACTTTGGGCCCAATTTGGACATTTTCACTTATTGGTGTACTTTTGTTGCCAGCAGTTTAGACATTAATGGCTGTGTGTTGAGTTATTTTGAGGGGAGAGCAAATTTACACTGTTATACAAGCTGTACACTCACTACTTTACATTGTAGCAAAGTGTCATTTATTCAGTGGTGTACGAGACTATGTGATTGTGATAGGTAGGTGGTGGTGGGGGGGGGGGGGGGGGGGGCAGTTTGGATGAGAAGCAACAGGATTAGGATAAAAGCAGTGATATGGATTTAATATCACTGCTATATAATACATATAATAATAAAGACAACATATGGTAAAAGAAAATAGAGGTTAGGAATTGATTGTTTATACGAAAACAGATTGTAACCCAAATGTACTGCTAGATAAAACATGGATTTGTAAATAAATATTGTATAATAATTGAAAAAATTTTATGTTAAATAAAGATTATAAAAAAATATATAGGAAATAGCCCTCAACATTCATTCTGTCAGGTCCTGTGCTGGCCATGGTCTGTGAGCCCTGCTGGCCATGACCTGTGGGCAGTGGATTCAGGAGAGGGGGGCTGTCCTGGCTATGGCCCTGAGTGGGCCCCAAAAAGCTTTGGGATTCCGCATTACCAATGACCATTATTAGCCCTGAGTCCCAAGGCCTGGGATTGGTCGGAAACTCGAGGCTATTGGCCGCCTGCCCTGGGGCCGCTTTCAGGCCGAACCTGGGCAGGTGCACGCCAGGCTGCCTCTGAAGGGAAGGGGGGGTGAGCACCGCCAGTTTACACAGAGCGTTTTTTGAGCAATTGCGTATAGTTTATTTACTCTTTTTGTGCGTGTTTGCAAAATTAAAGTGGGCCAGTCTGGATGAAGTCCAGGGCCAAATTTTCGTCCCAGTCCAGCATTGGTGAGTAGCATGTACAGGAGAGGAATGTAGAGAGTATGACAGTGAGCAGTATGTACAGGAGAGGAATGTGTAGGGTATGACAGCGGGCACTATGTACAGGAGAGAAGTGTATGACAGTGGGCAGTATGTACAAGAGAGGATTGTGGGGGTATGACAGCGGGCACTATGTATAGATGAGAAGTGTGAAGGGTATGACAGTGGGCACTATGTACAGGAGAGGAGTGTGGAGGGTATGACAGTGAGCAGAATGTACAGGAGAGGAGTGTGGAGGGTATGACAGTGGGCAGTATATACAGGAGAGGAGTGTGGAGGGTATGACAGTGGGCAGTATGTGTAGGAGAGGAGTGTGGAGGGTATGACAGTGAGCACTATGTATAGGAGAGAAGTGTGGAGGGTATGACAGCGGGCACTATGTACAGGTGAGGCGGATGAAGGGATCTAGGAAGGAAAAATGTAAAGGTTTGTGGAAAAGATGTTTAGGGATTGTGTAGTGGTTAAGTGGGCCATACATAGATTGAAATTAGGCCAATTAAGCAGAGTCCAGCCATAGTCAATCTTTGTATGGGCTAGCTGGTTGTACACAAGTCAATCTATTAATCGACTTGAGTACAACCAGCCTGTCAGGTTTTTCCCAAAACAATCAGTGCTGCCAGCTATAGTTAGCAACACTTATTATTGTATTGTGTGGGTAGGGAAGGCTCCCCACTGGCAGAACATAATAACACTGCGGGAGTGATTCCCCCATCCACAATTAGGGATGAGCCGAACACCCCCCCGGTTCGGTTCGCACCAGAACCTGCGAACGGACTGAAAATTTGCATGAACGTTAGAACCCCATTGACGCCTATGGGACTCGAACGTTCAAAATCAAAAGTGCTAATTTTAAAGGCTAATTTGCATGGTATTGTCCTAAAAAGGGTTTAGGGACCCAGGTCCTGCTCCAGGGGACATATATCAATGAAAAAAAAAGTTTTTAAAATGGCCATTTTTTCGGGAGCAGTGATTTTAATGATGCTTAACCAGTTGCCGACTGCCGCACGACGATATACGTCAGCAGAATGGCACGGCAGGCATAAGGACTTACCTGTACGCCCTTGCCTGCCCGCGGGCGGGGGGTCTGATCGGACCCCCCCCATGCCTGCAGCGGTCGGATTCTCGTCAGGAGCGATCAAAGGTGAGGGGGAGGCCACTCATTCGTGGCCCCCCCCTCGCGATTGCTCCTGGCGAATGAAATGCTTCCTCGGCTTCTGTATAGTAAACAGAAGCAGAGGAAGTGATGTCATCTCTCCTAAGGTATTTTCTGTTCCGGCGCCGAGGAGAGAAGACATCGATGTGAGTGCACAAACACTACACACACAGTAGAACACGCCAGGCATACTGTACACCCCCCATCACCCCCCGATCACCCCCTAATCAACCCCCCCGTCACACTGACACCAAGCAGTTTTTTTTTTTCTGATTACTGCATTGGTGTCAGTTTGTGACAGTTAGTGTGGTAGGGCAGTTAGTGTTAGGCCCCCTTTAGGTCTAGGGTACCCCCCTAACCCCCCCCATATAAAGTTTTAACCCCTTGATCACCCCCTTGTCGCCAGTGTCACTAAGCGATCGTTTTTCTGATCACTGTATTAGTGTCACTGGTGATGCTAGTTAGGGAGGTAAATATATAGGTTCGCCGTCAGCATTTTATAGTGTCAGGGACCCCCATATACTACCTAATAAAGGTTTTAACCTCTTGATTGCCCCCTAGTTAACCCTTTCACCAGTGATCACCGTATAACTGTTACGGGTGACGCTGGTTAGTTAGTTTATTTTTTATAGTGTCAGGGCACCTGCCATTTATTGCCTAATAAAGGTTTAGTCCACTGATCACCCGGCGGTGATATAAGTTAGGTTTTAGGGTCAGATAGGGTCTGCGTCACCCCAGGCAGCGTCAGGTTACCGCTAACACCCACGCACGCACCATACACCTCCCTTAGTGGTATAGTATCTGAACGGATCCATATCTGATCCGATCAGATCTATACTAGTGTCCCCAGCACTTTAGGGTTCCCAAAAACGCAGTGTTAGCGGGATCAGCCCAGATACCTGCTAGCACCTGCGTTTTGCCCCTCCGCCCGGCCCAGCCCAGCCCACCCAAGTGCAGGATCGATCGATCACTGTCACTTACAAAACACTAAACACACATAACTGCAGCGTTCGCAGAGTCAGGCGTGATCCCTGCAATCGCTAACAGTTTTTTTGGTAGCGTTTTGGTGAGCTGGCAAGCACCAGCCCCAGGCAGCGTCAGGTTAGTGCCAGTAGCGCTAACACCTACGCACACACACCATACACCTCCCTTAGTGGTATAGTATCTGAACGGATCAATATCTGATCCGATCAGATCTATACTAGCGTCCCCAGCAGTTTAGGGTTCCCAAAAACGCAGTGTTAGCGGGATCAGCCCAGATACCTGCTAGCACCTGCCTTTTGCCCTCCGCCCAGCCCAGCCCACTCAAGTGCAGTATCGATCGATCACTGTCACTTACAAAACACTAAACGCATAACTGCAGCGTTCGCAGAGTCAGGCCTGATCCCTGCGATCACTAACAGTTTTTTTGGTAGCGTTTTGGTGAACTGGCAAGCACCAGCGGCCTAGTACACCCTGGTCGTAGTCAAACCAGCACTGCAGTAACACTTGGTGACGTGGTGAGTCCCATAAGTGCAGTTCAAGCTGGTGAGGTGGCAAGCACAAGCAGTGTCCCGCTGCCACCAAGAAGAAGAAAAACACAGGCCCGTCGTGCCCATAATGCCCTTCCTGCTGCATTCACCAATCCTAATTGGGAACCCACCACTTCTGCAGCACCCGTACTTCCCCCATTCACATCCCCAACCAAATGCAGTCGGCTGCATGAGAGGCATTTTCTTTATGTCCTCCCGAGTACCCTTACCCAACGAACCCCCCCCAAAAAAGATGTCGGGTCTGCAGCAAGCGCAGATATAGGCGTGACACCCGCTATTATTGTCCCTCCTGTCCTGACAATCCTGGTCTTTGCATTGGTGAATGTTTTGAACGCTACCATACACTAGTTGAGTATTAGCATACAGCATTGCACAGGCTAGGCGCACTTTCACAGGGTCTCCCAAGATGCCATCGCATTTTGAGAGACCCGAACCTGGAACCGCTTACAGTTACAAAAGTTACAGTTACAAAAAAAGTGTAAAAAAAAAAAACAAAAAAAAATATAAAAAAAAAAAAAAATTGTTGTCGTTTTATTGTTCTCTCTCTCTCTCTATTCTCTCTCTATTGTTCTGCTCTTTTTTACTGTATTCTATTCTGCAATGTTTTATTGTTATGTTTTATCATAATTGCTTTTCAGGTATGCAATTTTTTATACTTTACCGTTTACTGTGTTTTATTGTTAACCATTTTTTTGTCTTCAGGTACGCCATTCAGCTGCAGCGTGGATTTATTTATCTTGACAGCAACAGCGTTTGCTCCCATGATATATAAAGCTGTGACTCCAGCGGAGGTGATATATGCCGAAGCATGGGGGCAGCAGGGGCAGAGGAGCAATTTGCTCCTACCTTTTGCGGGAGGATGCCCCCATGCTTTGGCATATATAAATGGTGCATGTATGCCCATCATTAGAAGTGGGGGGATGAAGGGAGGTATTCTAATGGTGGACATACCCACCGATCAATCTCTTTTTTTCGTTCAGCCCACAGGCTGCATGAAAAATAAAAAAGATTACAATATATGCCCAACAAGGACTGTTGCTGGACTTTGAGTGGTTATACTAGAATGATGCCTGCAGGTTTAGGCAGGGCCGATTCTAGGGTCACAGACGCCTGGCTGCAAAAATATTTCTGGCGCCCCCACATGGGCGTGGTCATCTTACTAACTCCTCCCCTTTACAAATGTTTCTACGGCTACGACTCAAACACAGAGATGCTCCCCTAACAAGTCTTCATTACCCTGGGATCCTCCCATGATCTTTTAACAATAAAGAAAATTAGTACACTAATGGGACCTGGAGGGGAGTCTTTCTGATGCACACAGAGAGGGCTTCTGTTAGAGAGCCTGTTGAAAAGAGCCCCCAGACATACTGCAGACATACTACAAGAGATGGTCAGAGATTGCAGACATAGTACAGGAGATGATCAGAGACTGCAGACATAATACAGGAGATGGTCAGATACTGCGTACAGGAGATGATCAGAGACTGCAGACATAATACAAGAGATGATCAGAGACTGAAGACATAGTACAGGAGATGGTCAGAGACAGCAGACATAGTACAGGAGATGGTCAGAGACGGCAGACATAGTACAGGAGATGGTCAGAGACTGCAGACATAATACAGGAGATGATCAGAGACTGCAGACATACTACAGGAGATGGTCAGAGACTGCAGACATAATACAGGAGAGGGTCAGAGACTGCAGACATAGTACAGGAGATGATCAGAGACTGCAGACATAGTACAGGAGATGGTCAGAGACAGCAGACATAGTACAGGAGATGGTCAGAGACAGCAGACATAGTACAGGAGATGGTCAGAGACAGCAGACATAGTACAGGAGATGATCACAGACTGCAGACATAGTACATGAGATTGTCAGAGACTGCAGACATAATACAGGAGATGGTCAGAGACTGCAGTCATAATACAGGAGATGATCACAGACTGCAGACATAGTACAGGAGATGGTCAGAGACTGCAGACATAATACAGGAGATGATCAGAGACTGCAGACATAGTACAGGAGAGGGTCAGAGACTGCAGATATAGTACAGGAGAGGGTCAGAGACTGCAGACATAGTACAGGAGATGATCAGAGACTGCAGACATAGTACAGGAGATGATCAGAGACTGCAGACATAGTACAGTGATGATGAGAGCCTGCAGACATATTACAGGAGATGGTCAGAAACTGCAGACATACTACAGGAGATGATCAGAGACTGCAGACATAGTACATGAGATGATCAGAGACTGCAGACATAGTACAGGAGATAATCAGAGACTGCAGACATAGTACAGGAGAGGGTCAGAGACTGCAGACATAGTACAGGAGATGATCAGAGACTGCAGACATAGTACAGGAGACGATCAGAGACTGCAGACATAGTACAGGAGAGGGTCAGAGACTGCAGACATAGTACAGGAGACGGTCAGAGACTGCAGAAATAATACAGGAGATGATCAGAGACTGCAGAAATAATACAGGAGATGATCAGAGACTGCAGACATAGTACAGGAGAGGGTCAGAGACTGCAGATATAGTACAGGAGAGGGTCACAGACTGCAGACATAGTAGAGACTGCAGACATAGTACAGGAGAGGGTCAGAGACTGCACACATAGTACAGGAGATGATCAGAGACTGCAGACATGATACAGGAGATGGTCAGAGACTGCAGACATACTACAAGAGATGATCAGAGACTGCAGACATAGTACAGGGTAGGGTCAGAGACTGCAGACATAGTACAGGACAGGGTCAGAGACTGCAGACATAGTACAGGAGACAGTCAGAGACTGCAGACATAGTACAGGAGATGGTCAGAGACTGCAGACATAATACAGGAGATGATCACAGACTGCAGACGTAGTACAGGAGATGGTCAGAGACTGCAGACATAATACAGGAGAGGGTCAGAGACTGCAGACATAGTACAGGAGAGGGTCAGAGACTGCAGATATAGTACAGGAGAGGGTCAGAGACTGCAGACATAGTACAGGAGGTGATCAGAGACTGCAGACATAGTACAGTGAATATGAGAGACTGCAGACATACTACAGGAGATGGTCAGAGACTGCAGACATACTACAAGAGATGATCAGAGACTGCAGACATACTACAGGAGATGATCAGAGACTGCAGACATACTACAGGAGATGATCAGAGACTGCAGACATACTACAGGAGATGATCAGAGACTGCAGACATACTACAGGAGATGATCAGAGACTGCAGACATAGTACAGGAGAGGGTCAGAGACTGCAGACATAGTACAGGAGGTGATCAGAGACTGCAGACATAGTACAGTGAATATGAGAGACTGCAGACATACTACAGGAGATGATCAGAGACTGCAGACATACTACAGGAGATGATCAGAGACTGCAGACATACTACAGGAGATGATCAGAGACTGCAGACATAGTACAGGAGACAGTCAGAGACTGCAGACATAATACAGGAGATGGTCAGAGACTGCAGACATAATACAGGAGATGATCAGAGACTGCAGACATAGTACAGGAGAGGGTCAGAGACTGCAGACATAGTACAGGAGATGATCAGAGACTGCAGACATAGTACAGGAGATGATCAGAGACTGCAGACATAGTACAGGAGATGATCAGAGACTGCAGACATGATACAGGAGATGGTCAGAGACTGCAGACATACTACAAGAGATGATCAGAGACTGCAGACATAGTACAGGAGACGATCAGAGACTGCAGACATAGTACAGGAGACGGTCAGAGACTGCAGACATAGTACAGGAGACGGTCAGAGACTGCAGACATAGTACAGGAGATGGTCAGAGACTGCAGACATAATACAGGAGATGATCAGAGACTGCAGACATAGTACAGGAGACGATCAGAGACTGCAGACATAGTACAGGAGACGATCAGAGACTGCAGACATAGTACAGGAGACGGTCAGAGACTACAGACATAGTACAGGAGACGGTCATAGACTGCAGACATGGTACAGGAGACGATCAGAGATTGCAGACACACTACAGGAGATGGTTAGAGACTGCCGCTCACTAATACAGCAGTGGAGAGGAGAGGGAGGGGGGTCTAAAAGCCCGCGGCTGCTCTCTCTGCACTTGGGCGCTCCGATCTACGGCTGCTTCACTCCATTCCTCTGACAGAGAGCCCTCTTCCCGTTGATAACATGGACAGCGGTGGCACAGTCTCTCCTCCCCTGATCTGCTCCTGCATACCTCCCAACTTTTAAAGTTGAGAATGAGGGACATTCTGGGGAGAGAGTCACCTGCAGCACGCGCAGCTTATATCAAAGTCCCCATCAGAGTCCCTCCTTACATCAGGGTTCCCATCAGAGTCCCCACACAGCAGGTATCCACCATCAGAGTCCCCCCACAGCAGGTGTCCCCCATCAGAGCCCCCCCACAGCAGGTGTCCCCCCACAGCAGGTGTCCCTCCATCAGAGCCCCCCACAGCAGGTGTCCCCCATCAGAGCCCCCCTCACAGCAGGTGTCCCCCATCAGAGCCCCCCCACAGCAGGTGTCCCTCCATCAGAGCCCCCCCCACAGCAGGTGTCCCCCCACAGCAGGTGTCCCTCCATCAGAGCCCCCCACAGCAGGTGTCCCCGTCAGAGCCCCCCCACAGCAGGTGTCCCCAAACAGCAGGTGTCCCTCCTTTAGAGCCCCCCCACAGCAGTTGTCCCTCCATCAGAGCCCCCACACAGCATGTGTCCCCTGTCACAGCCCCCCCACAGCAGGTGTCCCCAAACAGCAGGTGTCCCTTCATCAGAGCCCCCCACAGCAGGTGTCCCTCCATCAGAGCCCCCCCACAGCAGGTATCATTCCATCAGAGCCCCCCACAGCAGGTGTCCCTCCATCAGAGCCCCCCCCACAGCAGGTGTCCCTCCATCAGAGCCCCCCCACAACAGGTGTCCCCCATCAGAGCCCCCCCACAACAGGTGTCCCTCCATCAGTGCCCCCCCACAGCAGGTGTCCCCCCACAGCAGGTGTCCCTCCATCAGAGCCCCCCCACAGCAGGTGTCCCCAAACAGCAGGTGTCCCACCTTTAGTGCCCCCCCACAGCAGTTGTCCCTCCATCAGAGCCCCCCCCACAGCAGGTGTCCCCCGTCACAGCCCCCCACAGCAGGTGTCCCCAAACAGCAGGTGTCCCTCCATCAGAGCCCCCCCACAGCAGGTGTCCCTCCATCAGAGCCCCCCCACAGCAGGTATCATTCCATCAGAGCCCCCCCACAGCAGGTGTCCCCCCACAGCAGGTGTCCCTCCATCAGAGCCCCCCCACAGCAGGTGTCCCCAAACAGCAGGTGTCCCTCCATCAGAGCCCCCCAAAGCAGCAGGTGTCCCTCCATCAGAGCCCCCCCACAGCAGGTGTCCCTCCATCAGAGCCCCCCCACAGCAGGTTTTCCCCTTCAGAGCCCCCCCACAACAGGTGTCCCCCATCAGAGCCCCCCACAACAGGTGTCCCTCCAACAGTGCCCCCCCCACAGCAGGTATCCTCCATCAGAGTTCCCACACAACAGGTGTCCCCCATCAGAGCCCCCCAACAGCAGGTGTCCCTATCAGAGTCCCCGCACAGCAGGTGTCCCCCATCAGAGGCCCCCCACTGCAGGTGTCCCCCATCAGAGTCCCCCACAGCAGGTGTCCCCCATCAGAGGCCCCCCACAGCAGGTGTCGCCCATCAGAGGCCCCCCCACAGCAGGTGTCCCTATTCAGTACCTGTCCAATAGATCCCTGCTCGGGCACGCTGGGAGCAGAAGCACATTGCGGGGGGGGCCGGGCATATGTGGCATCTTTGGTTACTAGGAGGGCGGCACTCGGAGAGCATTTCTGGGAGTGCACTCAATGATTGGCAGCAGCTCCGGCCAACCCAGAAGCCTCTCATCACACCGTCTATGGGAGAAGAGCCGACACACGCAGAGGGGGCGGGGCAGACAGGAGACTCCACACGCACCGGACAGAAAGATTAGTGGAGCCTAGTACTGGAACATGTGTCGGTACTAGGCTCCACTGCGGTACCCAGCACGGATTCCTGGGACAGCAGGAGCGGTATGCGCTCTTGTCAGTTGCCGGCGGATCCGCCTCCGCCTCTGGACACAGACGAGGAGGAGGGAGGGGAGCACTCTGGAGCTTCGCACTCTGGAGCTTCGGCGCCCCACCTCTGCGGAGCACCCCGTGCACCCGCCTAGGATCGCCCCTGGGTTTAGGTATCATCTTGGTATCATTCTTTTCAGCCAGCGGTCGGCTTTCATGTAAAAGCAATCCTAGCGGCTAATTAGCCTCTAGACTGCTTTTACAAGCAGTGGGAGGGAATGCCCCCCCCACCGTCTTCCATGTTTTTCTCTGGCTATCCTGTCCCAACAGGGAACCTGAGAATGCAGCCGGTGATTCAGCCAGCTGACCATAGAGCTGATCAGAGACCAGAGTGGCTCCAAACATCTCTATGGCCCAAGAAACCGGAAGCTACGAGCATTTCGTGACTTAGATTTCGCCGGATGTAAACAGCGTCATTGTGAAATTGGGAAAGAGTACCTGTCACTACCTATTCTATCATAGGGGATATTTACATTCCCTGAGATAACAATAAAAATGATTAAAAAAATGAAAGGAACAGTTTAAAAATAAGATAAAAAAGCAAAAAAATAATAAAGAAAAAAAAAAAAAGCACTCGCGCAAAAGCGAACGCAAGCGTCGGTCTGGCATCAAATGTAAACAGCAATTGCACCATGCAGGTGAGGTATCACCACGAAGGTCAGATCGAGGGCAGTAATTTTAGCAGTAGACCTCCTCTGTAAATTTAAAGTGGTAACCTGTAAAGGCTTTTAAAGGCTTTTAAAAATGTATCTAGTTTGTCGCCACTGCACGTTTGTGCGCAATTTTAAAGCATGTCATGTTTGGTATCCATGTACTCGGCCTAAGATCATCTTTTTTATTTCATCAAACATTTGGGCAATATAGTGTGTTTTAGTGCATTAAAATTTAAAAAAGTGTGTTTTTTCCCTAAAAAATGCCTTTGAAAAATCTCTGCGCAAATACTGTGTGAAAAAAAAATGAAACACCCACCATTTTAATCTGTAGGGCATTTGCTTTTAAAAAAATATATAATGTTTGGGGGTTCAAAGTAATTTTCTTGCAAAAAAAAATATTTTTTTTTATGTAAACAAAAAGTGTCAGAAAGGGCTTTGTCTTCAAGTGGTTAGAAGAGTGGGTGATGTGTGAGATAAGCTTCTAAATGTTGTAAATAAAATGGCAGGACAGTTCAAAACCCTCCCAAATGACCCCATTTTGGAAAGTAGACACCCCAAGCTATTTGCTGAGAGGCATGTCAAGTCAATGGAATATTTTATATTGTGACACAAGTTGCGGGAATAAGACAAATTTTTTTTTTTTTTTTTGCACAAAGTTGTCACTAAATGATATATTGCTCAAACATGCCATGGGAATATGTGACATTACACCCCAAAATACATTCTGTTGCTTCTCCTGAGTATGGGGATACCACATGTGTGAGACTTTTTGGGAGCCTAGCTGCGTACGGGACCCCGAAAACCAAGCACCGCCTTCAGGCTTTCTAAGGGCGTAAATTTTTGATTTCACTCTTCACTGCCTATCACAGTTTCGGAGGCCATAGAATGCCCAGGTGGCACAAACCCCCTGTCCAAATGACCCTATTTTAGAAAGTAGACACCCCAAGCTATTTGCTGAGAGGCATAGTGAGTATTTTGCAGACCTCACTTTTTGTCACAAAGTTTTGAAAATTGAAAATTGTCTTTGTTCATTTTCAAAAACGAATGAGAGCTGTAAAATACTCACCATGCCTCTCAGCAAATAGCTTGGGGTGTCTACTTTCCAAAATGGGGTCATTGGGGGAGGGGGTTGTGCCATCTGGGCATTCCATGGCCTCCGAAACTGTGATAGGCAGTGAAGAGTGAAATTAAAAATTTACGCCCTTTGAAATCCTGAAGGCGGTGATTGGTTTTCAGAGCCCCGTACGCGGCTAGGCTTCCAAAAAGTCCCACACATGTGGTATCCCCGTACTCAGGAGAAGCAGCTAAATGTATTTTGGGGTGCAATTCCACATATGCCCATGGCCTGTGTGAGCGATATATCATTTAGTGACAACTTTTTGTAATTTTTTTTTTTTTTTTTGTCATTATTCAATCACTTGGGACAAAAAAAATTAATATTCAATGGGCTCAACATGCCTCTCAGCAATTTCCTTGGGGTGTCTACTTTCCAAAATGGGGTCATTTGGGGGGGGGTTGTACTGCCCTGCCATTTTAGCACCTCAAGAAATGACATAGGCAGTCATAAATTAAAGGCTGTGTAAATTCCAGAAAATGTACCTTAGTTTGTAGGCGCTATAACTTTTGCGCAAACCAATAAATATACACTTATTGACATTTTTTTTACCAAAGACATGTGGCCGAATACATTTTGGCCTAAATGTATGACTAAAATTGAGTTTATTGGATTTTTTTTATAACAAAAAGTAGAAAATATCATTTTTTTCAAAATTTTCAGTCTTTTTCCGTTTATAGCGCAAAAAATAAAAAACGGCAGAGGTGATTAAATACCATCAAAAGAAAGCTCTATTTGTGGGAAGAAAAGGATGCAAATTTAGTTTGGGTACAGCATTGCATGACCGCGCAATTAGCAGTTAAAGCGACGCAGTGCCAAATTGTAAAAAGTGCTCTGGTCAGGAAGGGGGTAAATCCTTCCGGGGCTGAAGTGGTTAAAGTAAGAAAAAAGTGAAATATTCCTTTAAATATCGTACCTGGGGGGTGTCTATAGTATGCCTGTAAAGTGGCGCATGTTTCCCGTGCTTAGAACAGTCCCTGCACAAAATGACATTTATAAAGGAATAAAAGTCATTTAAAACTGCTTGTGGCTTTAATGTAATGTCGGGTCCTGGCAATATGGATAAAAATCAGTGAGACAAACGGCATGGGTACCCCCCAGTCCATTACCAGGCCCTTTGGGTCTTGTATGGATTTAAGGGGAAGCCCGCACCCAAATTAAAAAAGGAAAGGTGTGGGGCCCCCAGGCCCTATATGCTCTGAACAGCAGAATACAGGCGGTGCAAACAAGACAGGGACTGTAGGTTTGTTGTTAAGTAGAATCTGTTTGTAATTTTGAACTGATACATTTTTTAACGTGTTTAGCTCCAGCCAAAAAATCTATTTTAAGCTTTTTGGAAAACATAGGGAAGGGTTATCACCCCTGTGACATTTGTTTTGCTGTCTGTGCTCTTTTTCAGAAGATTTCACCTCACTTTTTGTCCCAATGACAAATATTTTTTGAAAATTTGGGGTTTTTAGTGAAACAAGGATTGGTGATAAAGCATCAGTGTAAAGGAGAAAAGTTTTTTCCATATTAGCTCTTACAGGAGAGAATTTCCCTTCCTAGGGGTAGATTTCATCTCACTTCCTGTTGTCTCCTTGCAAGTAGGAGTCGTTTGTAAGTTGGATGTTTAAAAGTAAGGGCCTGCCCTATATACTCAGCAGAAATTTAGGCCTTAGGTGTTGTTGTGGCGACAACACTGTAAGCCCTCACAGGGCCCTGCTGTGAAATATTAGATCAAGAATTGTAATTACATGCCCCTGTTGAACAGGGGCAGAAAAATTGGGCCTTTGGTGGTGGTGGTGCTAGTGCCACAACACTGTAAGTCCTCACAGTTACTCTTGGTGGGTGCAAAAACAGGCCCTGCTGTGAAATATTAGATCAAGAATTCTAATTACATGTCCCTGTTGAACAGGGGCAGAAAAATTGGGCCTTAGGCACTGGTGCTGGTGCCACAACACTGCAACCCCTCACAGATACTCTAGCTGGAGCGCAGGAACTAGCCCTGCTGCAAAGTATTGCATCAAAAATTGTAATTACACGCCCCTGTTAAACAGGGGCTGAAAAATTGGGCCTTAGGCACTGGTGGCGGCACCCAGAACCAAAAATGTTCTTACAAGCTATCAGCATGATCATTGAGGAGGAAGAGGATAATTACAGGATAGTCACTCAGCATCAGCATAGGCAGTCTTTGAAGGGATCAGACATTTTTAAAAAAATTATTCGGTTACATCAGCATCAGGTGCTTGGTAGCTGGTGGTGATCCAAGATTGATTCATTTTTATGAAGGTCAGTCGATCGACCGAGTCGGTGGACAGACGCACCCTGTGATCGGTTACAAAGCCTCCAACAGCACTGAATGTGTGTTCCAAAAGAACGCTGGATGCAGGACAGGCCAGTAGCTCAGTTGCATACTGTGCAAGCTCTGGCCAGTGATCCATCCTCAAGACCCAGTAACCCAGAGGATTTTCGGTGGGAAAGGTGTCCAAGTCAGATCTTGCCCCTAGGTATTCCTGCACCATGTAAAACAGACGCTGGCGATGGTTGCTGGAACCGATCATACCTTGGGGCTGCAGACTAAAAAATTGTCTGAACGCATCGGTCAGACGGCCACCTTCTCCACCGCTTCTTCTTTGACTGACTGAAGCCTCAGCAACACGTTGTCCAGATACAGGAGTTTGTAACCTCACAGTCTCTGGGAACGCGTTGCACAGACCTTTCTGCAAGGCCTCCCGAAGATGTTTCATCCTCTGCTCCCTCTGCGATGGCAAGATAAGGTCCGCAACCTTACCCTTGTAACGTGGATCAAGGAGGGTTGCCAGCCAGTATTGTTCCTTCTCCTTGATACCACGAATACAAGGATCCTTCCGCAGGCTTTGCAGGATCAGGGAGGCCATGCAGCGTAGGTTTGCTGAGGCATTCAGTCCGGAGTCCTCTGGGTCACTAAAGACAACATGATCCGCAGCCACCTCCTCCCAGCCACGTACAAGTCCATGTGTTTCTTGGGACTGTAAATGATCCCTTAAAGACTGCTGCTGATGCTGAGTGCCAGGCTCCACCTCCATACTGACACAATCCTCCTCCTCCTCCTCGTCTTCTTCCTGTGTGATCGGCAGGCACGCAGGAACACTGTCTGGATAAAGGGGGCCTTGAGAGCTAAGGAAGTCCTCCTCTTCCTGCCTCTGTTCTGCCTCAAGTGCCCTGTCCATTATTCCGCGCAGCGTGTGCTTCAACAGGTGGACAAGGAGGACAGTGTCACTGATGCATGTACTGTCACTGCTCACCATCCTCGTGGCCTCCTCAAATGGTGACAGGACAATGCATGCATCCCTGATCATGGCCCACTGGCATGGGGAAAAAAAAACAAGCTCCCCTGACCCTGTCCTGGTGCCATAGTCGCACAGGTACTCATTGATGGCCCCCTGCTGTGTGTGCAGCCGCTGCAGCATGGCCAACGTTGAGTTCCACCTGGTGGGCATGTCACAAATTAGGCGGTTCTTGGGCAGGTTAAATTCCTTTTGGAGGTCTGCCAGCCAAGCACTGGCATTATATAACCGGCGGAAATGCACACAGACTTTCCTGGCCTGCCTCAGGACATCCTGTAAGCCTGGGTACCTGCCCAAGAACCGCTGCACCATCAAGTTAAGGACGTAAGCCAAACAGGGCACATAGGTCAGTTGTCCCTGTCAGAGGGTGGAGAGGAGGTTGGTGCCATTGTTGCAAACCACCATTCCTCCCTTAAGTTGGCATGGCATCAACCACCTCTGAACCTGCCCCTGCAGAGCTGACAGAACCTCTGCCCCAGTGTGTCTCCTGTCCCTCAAGCACACCAGCTCAAGCACCGCATGGCATCTTTTGGCCTGTGTACTTGCATAGCCCCTTGAACCCCTACGGAGCACCGCTGGTTCCGAGGACAAAGCACAGGAAGTGATAGGATCAGGAAAACACCACCAACCTTCTACAGGTAGCTTTAGCTGAACACTGTGCAGAGGTCACACTACACTAACGTGTAAATAATGTAGCTGCCTGCGGTAGTAATAGGATCAGGAAAACACCACCAACCTTCTACACGTAGCTTTAGCTGAACACTGTGCAGAGGTCGCACTACACTAACGTGTAAATAATGTAGCTGCCTGCGGTAGTAATAGGATCAGGAAAACACCACCAACCTTCTACAGGTAACTTTAGCTGAACACTGTGCAGAGGTCGCACTACACTAACTTGTAGCTTTAGCTGAACACTGTGCAGAGGTCGCACTACACTAACTTGTAGCTTTAGCTGAACACTGTGCAGAGGTCGCACTACACTAACTTGTAGCTTTAGCTGAACACTGTGCAGAGGTCGCACTACACTAACTTGTAGCTTTAGCTGAACACTGTGCAGAGGTCGCACTACACTAACTTGCAGCTTTAGCTGAACACTGTGCAGAGGATGCACTACACTAACGTTTAAATAATGTAGCTGCCTGCGGTAGTGATAGGATCAGGAAAACAACACCAACCTTCTACAGGTAGCTTTAGCTGAACACTGTGCAGAGGCCACACTACACTAACGTGTAAATAATGTAGCTGCCTGCGGTAGTGATAGGATCAGGAAAACAACACCAACCTTCTACAGGTAGCTTTAGCGGAACACTGTGCAGAGGTCGCACTACACTAACGTGTAAATAATGTAGCTGCCTGTGGTAGTGATAGGATCAGGAAAACACCACCAACCTTCTACAGGTAGCTTTAGTTGAACACTGTACAGAGGTCGCAATACACTAACATGTAAATAATGTAGCTGCCTGCGGTAGTGATAGGATCAGGAAAACACCACCAACCTTCTACATATAGCTTTAGCTGAACACTGTGAAGAGGTCGCACTACACTAACTTGTAGCTTTAGCTGAACACTGTGCAGAGGTCGCACTACACTAACTTGTAGCCTTAGCTGAACACTGTGCAGAGGTCACACTATACTAACTTGTAGCTTTAGCTGAACACTGTGCAGAGGTCGCACTACACTAACTTGGAGCTTTAGCTGAACACTGTGCAGAGGTCACACTACACTAACTTGGAGCTTTAGCTGAACACTGTGCAGAGGTCGCACTACACTAACTTGGAGCTTTAGCTGAACACTGTGCAGAGGTCGCACTACACTAACTTGGAGCTTTAGCTGAACACTGTGCAGAGGTCGCACTACACCAAAAAATAATGTAGCTGCCTGCGGTAGTGATAGGATCAGAAAAACACCACCAAGCTTCTACAGGTAGCTTTAGGTGCACACTGTGCAGAGGACGCACTACACTAACTGTAAATACTGTAGCTAATAGGATCAGAAGAACACCAGCAATTTTCTTCAAATACTGTAACAACACCTGCCTGCCTGTCAGTAGGAAGATAATAACAGGAACGGATCTAGCTAAACTGAATACAGTGTATATATATATATATATATATATATATATATATATATATATATATATATATATATATATATATATATATATATATATATATATATACACACACACACACACACACACACAGACACACAACACCTGGGATGCATATATATACAAAATACACTAAGTGCAGCTAACTGACTGACTGTCCTGCCTAATCTATCTAAGTTAAATCAAATGACACTGTCTCTCTGTCTCTGTCTCTCAACGCCGGAACACACTACACAGGGCCGACGTGCAGGTGTCCTTATATAGTGTGGGGCATGTACTAAACCCCCTGAGCCATAATTGGCCAAAGCCACTCTGGCTTTGGCCAATTACAGCTCTCTGTACAGACGTTGCTGTGACCCGCATGCTTGGCCAATCATCAGCCAGCAATGCACTGTGATGCCGCAGTGAATTATGGGCCGTGACGCGCCACTCGAATTTGGCGCGAACGGCCCATATCGTTCGCAATTCGGTGAACGATCGAACAGACGATGTTCAAGTCGAATATTTGTTTGACTCGAACACGAAGCTCATCCCTATCCACAATCTGCAGGCAAGAGGGTGTGTGGGAACAGGCTGGGGAGAGCGGTCTGTCAGCAGGGGGTTGTGAGGTGGTCATGGAGGGATATCAATCAACGTGTGGGGGGAGTAACTGGGAGTGATATCTTTTGGAGTAGGGTTTGTCTGCAGGTTGGGAAATGGTCACCTGTAATATAAGTTGAAGGGAGGTGGCTAACATGGTAAGTGGCTGGGGAGTGACCTGGTTGGTGATGAGTGTGAAATGGATGATGTGTTTCAAGTTTTTCACATTTGCGGTAATGCTTACTGTCCTCTGAAAAGTGATCTATAGTGGATTGCTTTTCAACGAGTGGTATAGCGGCAGCTGACAGGCGTTCATGGGGTGCTACTGCCGCCTCTTTTTTTTTTTTATATTGCTGAATGGTAGTTTTACATTGTTGGACTATGCTGCTACTGCGAGCCAGTTTGCAGAGTGGCCCCATTGAAATCAATAGGCGAGTTTGACAGGCGGTGCTGCCTGTCATACACTGCAGGCTCCAAGCTGTCCATTGAGCTCAGTGTCTCTGACCAGAAGTGAGGAGAGGCACTGGGAGCTCATCCTCTCAGTCTGCTGCAAACATAATGTGCCGTCTTGTATTTAAACTAGCCGCTCTGTATGTAGCTTCTGACAGGCTGCACAAAGAGCCCCATATCTCCGGAACCATAGATGATAGGAGTCCCACATTTTGATCAGTGGTGGGGTAGGTCTTCAGCTATCTAACCCCCAAATTGACCCCTGGTCGCCGAGCCACGACCCTAGAAGTCGATCTGTCTTTTTTTGTGATTTTTCTTTGGGCAAATGGGCCTATCTTGAGGTAAGGGGCCTGGAGCTGCAGCTCCAATAGCCCGTATGTTAATCCGGGCCTGGCTGGAAGAGACTTCACTCCCAAAGCACCTTTGACTTTCTCTATCAGAGGACGGATATTTCCTTGTGGAAGTTCTACTGAATTTTTCCTGTCGCTATTCCAGACAGTAATGCCGCGTACACACGGTCGGACTTTTCGTCTACAAAAGTCCGACAGCCTGTCCGACAGACTTCCTGCGGACTTTCGGCGGACTTGCAGCAGACTTTCTAACGAACGGACTTGCCTACACACGACCACACAAAAGTCCGACGGATTCGTACGTGATGACGTACACCGGACTAAAATAAGGAAGTTCATAGCCAGTAGCCAATAGCTGCTCTAGCATGGGTTTTTGTCCGTCAGACTAGCACACAGACGAGCGGATTTCGGGGTCCGTCGTAGTTACGACGTAAAGATTTGAAGCATGTTTCAAATCTAAAGTCCGTCGGATTTGAGGCTGAAAAAGTCTGCTGAAAGTCCGGAGAAGCCCACACACGATCGGATTACCAGCCAGCTTTAGTCCGTCGGCGTCCGTTGGACTTTTGTAGACGAAAAGTCCGACCGTGTGTACGCGGCATAAGATCTTTGTGAATGCCCTGGGGGAGATGTACAGACCAAAGGGGAGGCACTGAAACTGGTAGATGAATTGGGACAAGTAGGTGTCTGATAAACCTACAGAGCATCTAGTCTCCCAGATTTATCAATAATTGATTGGAGATTTTCTATCTTGCACGACTCCAACTTCCTGTGCTTGTAGAGCTTTTTTTTTTTTTTTTTTCTTAAATGTTAGCACTGGGCACAGATTACCTGATTTTGATTTGATTTGATTTTTTTCGCTAGGAACAGAGGTGAACCGAATCCTCATCTCTTCTGGGCAACTGGAACCTTAATGGTTGCTAATTTTTTATTTAATCCAGCTACAAACTGGACCAGAATTTTTTACTTCTCCATCAACTCTGGTAGCCTGGCTTACTGGAAGAGATTGAAAGGTGGACATCCCACCTATCAATGTTATATGATCGCTCTGGTCATTGAATTACGCCCCTGCATGGGTGAACCTTTCTGTTCTTCCAAGGCAGGTGCCAGATTTTTAAGGCTTTAATAATGAGGATTAGTAAAGGAACTGGAGAAGTACCCAATCTTTTTCCCAGTCCGTAGGATTTTGCCTCCTTGTATCTACTTGGGAGTTGCCGGCTGTATGCTGGACCTTTCTGAATTTTCTGTTTTTTGTCAGATGATATTCGCCCTGACCTGCTAGTGGTCACCCTTGAGATGGCTATATCCTGTCTACTCCCAAATAGATTGGATCCATTGTCTGGTATCTTACACCAGTTTTCTGTTTTTTTTTTGTTTCTTTTTTTAATTTTTTTTTTTTTAAGGCGGGTAATGCCCCTCTTGCCATGGCCGCGGTTCACACCAGAGCAAGCGAACAGGCAAAAAATTTGTACGAACAAGCGAACAATGTTAATGTTTTTGGGACACGTACATGAAAAAAAAATCAAAAGTGCTAATTTCAAAGGCTTATATGCAAGTTATTGCCATAAAAAGTGTATGTAGACCTGGGTCCTGCCCCAGGGGACATGTATTGATGCGAAAAAAGTTTTAAAAAATGTCTGTTTTTTCAGGAGCAGTGGTTTTAATAATGTTAAAAAAAAAAATGTAAAAACTCTGCCTTCATGGGAGGCTCCCGGTAACTGAAGCCTCTTCACGATGACAGCTGTTATATAGCTGAGGGCGGGGCCACCCAGTGACGTAAATGGGTGACCCCGCTCCGTTCTGACATTACGTGATGTCACGAGGGGGCAGTTTATGACAACGGGTGGCCCCGCCCTCAGCTATATAAGAGCTGTCATCGCGAAGAGGTCTCAGTCAGCGGGAGCCTCCCATGGAGGCGGAGTTGTTGCCTTCTTTTTCTCAGGTCGTCGGATACTGTGATCAAAGATGAAGGGACATCGCGGGGCAGTTTTTGTTTTCTTCATAAAGGACTTGTCCCAAATTGTCTACTGTAATTTTTACCATTTTGACACTTCTTTTGGTGAATGTGTAGGGGTACGATGTATCCGATACCCATTCACATGGGGGGTCAGGATCTGGGGGTCCCCTTGTTAAAAGGGGGCTTCCAGATTCTGATAAGCCCCCCGCCCACAGACCCCCACAACCACCGGGCAAGGGTTGTGGGGATGAGGCCCTTGTCCTCATCAACTTGGGGACAAGGTGCTCTGGGGGGGACCCCAAAGCATCCTACCCATGTTGAGGGCATGTGGCCTGGTACGGTTCAGGAGGGGGGGGTGCTCTCTCGTCTCCCCTCTTTTCCTGCGGCCTGCCAGGTTGCGTGTTTGGATAAGGGTCTGGTATGGATTTTGGGGGGACCCCTACACCATTTTTTTAAATTTTGGCGCAGGGTTCCCCTTAAAATCCTGATCTGAAGGGCCTGATATGAATTTTGGGGGGACCCACCACGCATTTTTATTTTATTCTATTTTGGTGATTTTTATCTATATTGCCGGGATCCGACAATTCATTACAGCCGCCAGCAGTTTTAAATGACTTTTTTTCCTTTAGAAATGCCATTTTGCTGTGGGACTGTTCTAAACACGGGAAAAATGCGCTAATTTTCAGGCATACTAAGAACACCCCCAGGCACAATATTTAAAGGAATATTTAATTTTTATTGTTTCACTTTAAGCATTAATAAAATCACTGCTCCTGAAAAAAACGTCAGTTTTTAAAACTTTTTTTTTGCATTGATACATGTCCCCTGGGGCAAGACCCAGGTCCCCATGCTGTTTTTTTCAATAATTGTTATCTATATTGCTGGGATCCGACAATTCATTACAGCCGCGAGCAGTTTTACATAAAATTTTTTCCTTTAGAAATGTAATTTTGCTGTGGTATTGTTCTAAACACAGAAAAGATGCGCTACTTTTCAGACATACTAAGGACACCCCACAGGCACGATATTTAAAGGAATATTTAATTTTTATTGTTTCACTTTGAAGTGGTTGTAAACCCACTTTTTGGGCTTCTACCTATAGGTAAGCCTAGAATAAGGCTTACCTATAGGTAGTGGAAATATCTCCTAAACGTGCGCCGATATTTCACTTGTAGTCCACCGGAAATTCCAACGGCGCATGCGCGGGGAAGAAACAAAACTAAATGCCGTTTCTTCCCTAGCCTATGCCGTTAATCGTGGCTCCCCTGCGCATGTGCGTGAGTGACGTCACGTGGCTTCAGCGAATCACAGAGCCAGAGTCTGCGGCCCTGAAGGAAGAGGGCCAGAAGATGGATGCTGCCCACACAGGGGACATCGCTGGATTCTTTTGCAGGTGAGTGGCACATAATGGGCTAGTATGCAATGCATACTAGCCCATTATGCTTTTCATTTGCAGGCTGCAGCAGCGAGCAAATGAGGAAGTAAAACCCATCAGGGTTTACTTCCTCTTTAAGAGTCAGCAGTGGGCGGGTCCGTGGGTGGGCTTATAGATCCTAATAGCAGACATGGAAGGTGGGTGGATCTTTCATTGGAACGCACGCCATCCAGTGAGTAAGCGTGGTCGTGTGTTCCAGAGGCCGATCACGTGTCCAATAGTCTACCTGATCCCGGAGGGGGCTGGCCTAAACAGACGGTGGTCTGCAAGGAGCCAGATCGCTGTATGCTGTATGGACAGTGCACGTGGGCGGCTCGGGATGGCAGTCACTATACTTCATCACTGTTGGCCTCTTGCAATCTGCAATTTTCAGTCACCAATTGCAATTGCAGCCCAACAATATTATTAATCCAATAGGGGAATCCCTCAGAGTGTGCACTACGGACTGGTTTGTCATCTATGGCTCCACCCACACCTGGGGTGGTGTGCATTCCAGGGAGTGACATGGTCTCTCCCTAGCTCTCACACACCAATCACATGACCGCCGTCCTAAACCGCCCACGTGCACTGTCCTTACAGCATACAGCGATCTGGTTCTTTGCAGACCACCTGTTTAGGCCAGCCCCCTCCGGGATCAGGTAGACTATTGGACACGTGAACGACCTCTGGAACGCAAGACCACACTTACTTACTCGATGGCGTGCGTTCCAATGAGAGATCCACCCACCTTCCATGTCTGCTATTAGGATCTATAAGCCCACCCACGGACCCGCCCACTGCCGGCTTTCTTGCCGAAAATGTTCCCTCGGCGGATAATGACCCCCCTGTACCGTGCAGGCACAGCGCTTGCGCAGTACGAGGCATTACCGAGCCTACCTAGCCGCAGAAAAAAGCCAAACATACACAGCTGTGAGGCAGCTATACACTGCGCCTGCGCAATGACGAACACATTGAACACCACATTCTACCAGATGCTCCTGATGCTACCAGACAATGCTGCACGCTCCCGATGCTCATGCTATTCTGCAAGGGGCGGGTATATTACAGCGTGTTTAAACACATTAAGGGCTGGTTTTGCAATCTTCATGGACGATTACAGTAATTTAATATTCGGCCTCTTCTGTAGCATCCGCCCCTTACACGATATAACAGTAATATACCCGCCCCTTGCAGAGTAGCACTAGCATAGGGAGTGTGCAGCAGCGTCGGGCACAATGTCCTGCTCATTGCGCAGGCGCCATGTACAGCTCACTCACAGCTGTTCAACTTCACATATTTTCGGCAGCTCCCTTGTTGTTCGTACTGCGTAAGCGCTGCGCCTGCGCAGTACAGGGCGGTCATTATCCGCCAAGGGGACCTTTCTCGGCAGAACACCAGTTCTTAAACAAGCACACATGTCTTTTCAAACACCGCTGATGTCTCATGTAGATGGAGACAGCCAAAACTTTTTCATAGCACAAGGCAAGACTTCGGTAGGAGGCACTTAGAATCCCCACAGGAGCAACTGCCTTCTGTTTTTCCACTGATGAACGCAGGCTACAGCTCCCTTATATTCTTGGATGCAGGTCAGTAATTTAGATATCGCACTCACTGTATTTATTTTCTATCCCTATACTAACGGATATTGTCACAATTGACATATTCCAGCAGTTTGGGGCATCCCTCCCAGGTCCATTTCTGCTGTTCCATTTCTTGTGCCTTTTCTCTCTGTAGGTACAATTGACAGACCCACACAAAAAGAGAAATACATCTCTCTACACCACATAGGTAAGTGTGATTCAGTTCCCTCACACACACTCACCAGTCTCTCACATTAACTCATTGCAACAAGCACTTTTAAATGTTCATGCTATGTGCACACCTCTGCACGTATGTGTCCATGTGCTTTGTCTGAAGGCTGACATGCTCACATAACAGTTGCTCTATTTTTGCCACCAGCTAATGCACACTGGCGCCTTTCACCCTGTAGAACAGATGCGTGTTCTTAGCATGTGTGTGTATGTATGTATGTATTTACTTATGTACCTGTGCACAAACAGATTGTGCACGCTGTGTGCACGTGTGAATGTATACTTATACATGCACATGTGCATTGTGTAATTATATAATGTAATATTATATGTGTGTGTTTTTTTTTAATTTATATATGCATACTGTCTATTCACACGTGCACTCTACCTGTAACTATGTTTAGTGAACTCACCACAGCAAGTAGTAATGTTCTTCACATGTTCTAAACAATATTTTAAACAATACTATAAGGAAAATACCAATTTTTAAAGGCTTTCTAATGTTTTAATGTTTTAATACTTTTATTACTATTTCAAAACCTAAACATGTTTAGATTTCATGTATTTTAACATATAAATTTTAATTCTAATTTCAATTACACGTCTCTAGTCTGTATTGTGTAGTATACAATTGCAACATTTTTAATTATGTGCTCTGTACTATACACATATTTGATCTCTATTCCATCTAGAGCGCTGGGATGTGGACAGGTCTAGAGTTAAGGAGAACCAATCACTTACTATGTGATATACCTCCCAACTAGCCACTCCTCTTTATGTTGGTCTACCGTATTGTACAGACTTTCTTCCTCTTTTTAAGGCTCTGATGAAGAGGGAACCCCTCGAAAAGCTTCAGCCCACCTTTGAGCACTTGCCCTTGTATGGGCATGTCTAACTTTTAACTTTTAATTTTATTTTGTATATTTTGTAACCTAGCTTTTATGAATATGTAGTAATTATTTTATATGCATTTATCTAATTTGTATATGAATAAATTGTATTATCTTGATCCAAGCATTTGATCACACGCCTTCCACCTCTTTTTTCCACTACGCCATTCAGCTGCAGCACGGGTTTATTTATTCTGACAGCAACAGCGTTTGCTCCCACGATACGTAAAGCCGTGACTCCATCGCTGTAGGAGGTGATTTCACCACCACAGTTAAAAATAAAGAGCATATATGCCGAAGCATGGGGTAGGGGTGGAGGAGCGATTTGCTCCTAACATTAGGGGTGGATTGCCCCCATGCTTCAGCGTATATTTTTTAGGCACAGATTGCGTTAAATCAACTTGTCTTATTGAGTTAATGTTTTATCGTTACCATTGTTTGCTTTTCAGGTATGCCGTTCAGCTGCAGCACTGATTTATTTATCTTGACAGCAACAGCGTTTGCTCTCATGATACGAAAATCAGCAACTCCAGCGCTGTAGGAGGTGATTTCACCACCACAGTTAAAAATAAAGAGCATATATGCCGAAGCATGGGGCAGGGGTGGAGGAGCAATTTGCTCCTAACATTAGGGGTGGATTGCCCCCATGCTTCAGCGTATATTTTTTAGGCACAGATTGCGTTAAATCAACTTGTCTTATTGAGTTAATGTTTTATCGTTACCATTGTTTGCTTTTCAGGTATGCCGTTCAGCTGCAGCACTGATTTATTTATCTTGACAGCAACAGCGTTTGCTCTCATGATACGAAAATCAGCAACTCCAGCGCTGTAGGAGGTGATTTCACCACCACAGTTAAAAAAAAAAAAATGGTGCATGTATGCCCATCATTCACCAGAAGTAGGTGGATGAAGGGCGCTATTATAATGGTGGGTATACTCACGATCAATCGAGAAAGGAATTTATAGGTACTCCAGGTACACAACAGACTAGCCAAGGGTTAATACTGCAAACCACTGAGACCCCCAATACTGAGAGACAACTTCAACGAACAGAACAAATGCACGGAGTGAGTTCAAAAATGTGTCTGAGTTTTATTGGGCGGGTATACAGCTTATATTTGGTTCAACCTTACCAATGATAACCAATCACAATAAAAGGGGGGAGTGGTTAGTAGAAGGATATATTGAATATCATTAATAAATTAAACAGTTCATCATTATATCGTTATACACATCTATAACTTCTAAAAACATCGCTGCCATAAGGTTACCAGAGTGAACACACCATCTGGTGATGACTAATAAGTAATCTTCTCATCACCTTCCTGTGTCATGTTCATGTACCCTTAAACAGGAAGGTGGGCTAGACCACATTTTATTTATATATTATAAGATGCTTATTAATGCCTATGCAAGCAATTTCTTGTGTGCTCTTGCAATATGTAGCTATAAGCTGAAAATGGCAGAATAAGCTAAAACTAAGTCTTGGACCTAAATTAAAGGTATATAAACTTATAGCTGCCAAGATGGAGTCACTGTTGTTCGGTCATATTACTTCAATCCCCTCTTTAAGTCATGAAGGTGACTTCTTCTCATTGTGACATACTCATCTTCGTGACCATAATAAAAGTTGAGGTACATTCTATTAGCTGCAGCTGGGTCGGGAGGCTGAATACCTTGGGAAATCATGCACATAACAAACTTAAAGCTGGCATACAGAAGTGACGCCAAAAGCAAAATCATTACAATAAACATAGCGATACTATATCCTTGATTCACATGATACTGTGAGACAAACAAAGGTGCACTAGCTACAGGTATGCATGGCTTCCCCTCATGGCAGATGAATCCTGACTCAGGGCTCTTCTGCACTCCTGATATGTTCCATTGTTTAATGTCCTGTGGGGTGGCATGTACCTGGAGGTCAGACAAGGTCTGGTCCAGAAGGGGCATCTCCGGAGCCAGGGAAGGCATCTGTATTGTGGCCACTTGCCTGCTAGCTACTTCTTTAGCTAATCTATCTGTGAGTGCATTTCCCCTAGCAATGTCATCCTGCTGTCCTGTATGTGCTCTGCAATGTAGGATTGCTGTTGATTTTGGAAGTTGTATTGCCTCTAAAAGATTTCTAACCAAAGTAGAATGTGAGATGGATTTCCCATCGGCTGCTATGTAGCCCCTCCTTTTCCAAATAACTTCAAAATCGTGTGCTGCACCGAATGCGTACTTAGAATCAGTGTAGATGTTTACTTCCTGTTCTGCAAAGAGCTGACAGGCTCGTGTGAGCACGATCAGCTCCGCTGCCTGAGCTGACTGAAAGGGAACTGAATTTGCTTCTAATATTACATCAGGCAGCTGAACTACTACATAGCCTGCATGATATGTGGTATCATTTGGTCTTGAACAAGAGCCATCCACAAATACATTTTGTGCATTAGGGAGAGCGCTTGAAGACATGACAGATCTGGGAGATGTGTCCTGGTGTATGAGATCCATACACTCATGCTGGGGTAACACCTCATCCTCCTCACCTTTCATCCCTGACAAAGCATTCAGGATAGGAGCATGACCAGAGTTAGGTGATGCATATCTTATCTGAAGCTTTGGGTTGGACAGCAAAATCACCTCATAGCCGCTAAGCCTCTGAGCTGACATATGTTGAATATGAATATTCTTGAGTAGAATGGAAACGTTGTGGCTAGTGTGTAATGTAGTTGCATGGCCTAGAGTGAATGAAGTAGCCATCTCCACAACCATTGCTCAGGATGCTAGAGCTCGGAGACATGCCAGAATGCCCTGTTGCATTTTTTGCAAGGGTAGTGCCAATGCCGGTGCATTGGCACTACCCTTGCAAAAAATGCAACAGGGCGAAGTTTACCCCCATGCTCTTGCACTAGGACTCCCGCCATCATTTTACAATTGTCTCTTGCAAACAAATAGAACATTTTTCCGTACTCCGTAATCCAAGACCAGGAGCCGTAGCCATTGCAGTTTTAAGGTATAGAAAAGCATTACACATTTCATCAATCCATTTTATACAGTCTGGCAGGTCAACAGTTGTGGCTTGTCTCAGGAGGTTATCATAGTAGGAACAATCAGATATCCATTGGCGGCAGTAACCAATCATACCAAGAAAGACAACATATCTTTCTTAGTAAGTGGGCGGGGCAGACCCACTAGAGCTGTGGCTCTCTTGTGACTGATTTTCCTCTCTCCTTTGGTGAGCACAAAGCCAATGTACTCTACAGTTTCCTGACACCATTGTAACTTTTTTCTAGAGACCTTGGGACCACTGTCTGCTAACCAATGTAACAGGTCTACACCATCCTCTTTGCATGCAATCTGGCTTGGACTACACAACAATAAATCATCAACATACTGTAACAAGACTGAACCATAGCAGGGAGACCAGGACTGCAAGGTTGCCTGGAGGACTACCAAGTAAACTACTGAGGAATCCACATACCCCTGGGGCAATCTACACCATGTCATTTGGAAATTTCTAAAACAAAATGTGGGTAGTGGCTGCGTCTTCTGGTCCACTGGTCCCGAAAAATATGCATTTGTTAAATCAATCACAGAAAAATATTCACCATCGCATGGAATGGAGGTTAATTGTGATGGCACATCAGGCACTATACAGTAGGTGTGATGGGCACAATCAAGTTGTTTACGGCCCTAAGATCCTGTGCAAACTTATAACTGCCATCAGGCTTTTTTACTGGATTTATAGGTGTGTTAAAGTGTGAGACAGTCTCTTTTAGAATTCCCTTTTTCAAGAAAGTGCTCCACCATTGCTGCAATTCCTTCCTCTATCCCCTCTGACAGGGGATATTGTTTGTGATAGCCAGGCTGTGCCTCCTCTTTTCAGAGTAGCTTTGTAAGGGGTGCTGGAGATGAGTCCCACATTGAGTGTGCTTTCTGACCACACTCTCTCAAGATCTGCTTCAACTTCCATATTTAGCATTACAGGGCAGATTGGGAACTTTTTTGAATGTGCAATAACGCCCCCCTCTTTTGTCATTTCTAGTTTAATGCCTAATTTTCCCATTAAGTCCCTTCCAAGGAGATTTACAGGGCAGTTTGGGATTATCCGAAACTCATGGCGGCACAGTATCCATCCATTAGCATCATGGTACACTGAAAGGGGCGGGGTTTTGAAAGTTTTAGTGACTATCCCGTTAATTTCCACAGAAGGCTCAGCATTTGTCATCTCTCCCCTATAAAAATCCTCACTTGGACTGGACTTTGTTGTCCCAGAATCAGCTAGGAATGGAATCAATTTCCCGCAGACATATATTGTTACGATCGGTTGCTCCTCAGAGGAATGAGAGCTAAAAAGGGAATGCCGGGATACCACCTTAAGGGCAGCTTCATTGCTGCTGTTGGCTTGGCCAGTGAATGGGGTATTTAGGTCCTTGTGCTGGCTGGTTTGTTTGCTGTTGGAACCTATTTTGTGTGGATGGTAAGGGCTAGTAGGTTTGGTTTGGGAGGGTTTGGTTCTGGAACTCATAGGGGCACTGGTTTCTCCAATGACTCTCTGCTCCACAATTGAAACAGCAAGATCTGAGGTTACTTGGGGGAAAGTGTGCAAGACCTCTCCTGAGGTTGCCAGGGGGAAATGTGCGAGACTCCTGCCTTTACCCCTAGCTCTTCCCCGTCCTCTCCATAGTCCCCCCTCCTCCCCACTGTCCATACTGTGACCCCCTCCAGGAAATGAACACTTACTACTTTTTCTTTCATTTCAAAACAACCTCCTGCATCTTTCTCTGTTAACTTTCTCTGAAACTCCTCTAGGGTACTAGTAGGCCAATCAGATATCATCTGTTTAACCATCAGACCCACCTGTGGCCTAAGGTTAGAGAAGTACATCTGAATCATCAAACTGATAATATCATCCCTAAGCGACAATCCCGCTTCCTGTGTCCAGACTTCCATGAATTTCTTCCAGAACTCTAACGCTGTTTCACCTAGCTTACACGCTATTGCAGTGGGGAGGGAAGATTTATTTTTAAAAAATGGTTTTAACTCAGCCTCAATCTCCACCCACATCTTCTCTCTCCCGTCTTCCCTGTTTAAGGGATACTCACCCGACTTCACATTTGAGGCAAAAATGATTGAAATGGAGGATACCCTGGCCCACTCCCATGCTGTAGTGTGTCCCACTATGCTGTCAATGATTAAGTGCATGTCCTCTTGTGTGTAATTCCTGCCTTTACAAGCCTTTTTAAGTATGCTAATGTACCTCCGGTTGAAACACCTGGTTTGGGGCAATATTTACTTTACTCAGCTCATCAATGTCTATCGGCCTTTTCAACATATCGTCTGCTATAGTCATGAAAGGATAATTTGCAGCTTCCTCTGTCTCAGTAACAGGGGGAACATTACTCCGTCTTGCGCTGCGTGCAGTTTTAACCAAAGCCGTGATGATCTGCCTACATTTCAGGTACAACTTCCTAGCCTCCTCTATCTTCTTGTCATATTCTGTGGGTGTGAGGGGGAACTCCTTGGAGGCCCCCCCATTCACCCGTCTCTGTGCCAGATTCATCAGACGAACACAGAGTCTATGACTCTGCCACAGATTCTGCAATGGTGGCGGCTGCCTGTGCCTGTGTCTCTGGAGCTTTCTGTGGTTTGTAATAGATCGTTCTGCTCTTTGTACGAGGCGGGGTGCTCACAACAGGAGTTTTAACTTCCCTAACGGCTTTTTCTCTTTTAACTTTTTTTACTTTTGGCTGGAATTTCTTTACTGTACGAGCAGGTGGTGTGGGTGCTTCCTCCGAAGCCTCGGTCTCACAGTCCTCTTCCCCTGCATCAGACATGTCCGGCATAGTAGAGGTACCATGTCCCGATGCCACCTGGGACTCATCTCCCCCCACCTGCTGTACCCTTACTTTTTGTTGCACAGCAATCTGTACCGACTGCGCAGGTTCCACTGCCTGTGGGTCAGACACCTGCACAACCCGTGACTCTGGAGCGGATGCCTGTGCCTGTCTCCTGTGTGTGGTATGGTGCCCTGCCAACAGATCTATATCCTCCCTCATAAGACTCTGATAGATCTGTGTAGCATACAGTGGAGGATTGGTGTTAAACGGGAAAGGAAGAACGGTTGGATCTAATCCTATTTTTATCTGCCTCACCCTTATGGCTTTTCCTAGTGTACTCATCACTTGATTTAGTGATGGATTTGTTCTGTTTCTTATTATTTCTTTGAAACCAATAAGGAGCATATAGCAACCAAATCTCACCTCCCTTCCTCATATACTCCATGTTCCACTGAGGGTCACATGAATACCATGGGAAAGCTTTCTTATCACCCAGACACAAACCCTTTACCATGTCCATATGAAATTCACTATTATCCCCATCCCGAGTGAATGAATCACCACTGTGTACAGTATCTGGCCGCGAGATTGTGTTTCCAGCGCGATCCCATCGCGCTGGTTCTCGGTGACAGGGAACTGTACATGTCGCGCTGGCTCGCTGATCGGGAAAGGAAAACTTTTTTTCCTTTCGCGATGAGCGACAGTGTCAGGGAAGACCAGCCAGTACTCAAGATGGCCGAAGGAGAAGTCGACCTGTGATCTCAGCCTGTCAGGGAAGACTAGCCAGTACTCAAGATGGCCGAAGGAGAGGTCGACCTGTGACCTCAGCCTGTCAGGGAAGACCAGCCAGTACTCAAGATGGCCGACGGAGAAGTCGACCTGTGACCTCAGCCTCTGTCAGAACACCTTCGGTTCACCTGTGTGCACATTACCAAGAGGCTATTTAAACTTGGTCTGTGCTTGCATCCAGTGCTGTCCGTTCTACAGTGTTCCCATGTGTTCCTGCCTGCTTTACCCGTGATACCTGCACCTGTTTACCGACCCGGCCTCTGACTCTGCTGCCTGCATCTGACCCGGCTTGTTCTGACTCCGCATCTGTCTGCTCCTTCTACTACCACGCTGCCAGGCCGTTGCCGACCCTGCCTGCATCCAGACTACGCACCTGCCTCTGCTTCTGCTCCTGACGTTCCCGCCAGTTTTTGACCCGGCTTGCCCGACCTGCATTTTCCGCTCATTGGAGAACCCTGCTCCAGCACCGTGCCACCTGCCACTGTTCTACATTACAGTGAAGACAAACTGTTTGGCACTTGTGCGACTCTGCACTTCTGCTCCTCCTGTCTACTCTATCAGGGGGCCAGAATCAGAGGAGCAAGAGAGGCCGTTCCCTGCATATCAGGCTCTACCGTCAGGTACATGATAGACAGGCAGTGCTGACAGCTATCTGGTATGAATCATGAGGGGGAACAGGGGCATACCAGGCCCTTAGGTCTGGTATGGATTTTAAGCATATTTTTATCCATACCAGACCCTTATCCAAGCACGCAGCCCGGCCGGTAAGGAAAGGGGGTGGGGATGAGCGAGCGCCCCCCCCCCCCCTCCTGAACCGTACCAGGCTGCATGCCCTCAACATGGGGGGGTTGGGTGCTCTGGGGGAGGGGGGCGCCCTGCGGCCCCCCTACCCCAAAGCACCTTGTCCGCATGTTGATGAGGACAAGGGCCTCTTCCCGACAACCCTGGCCGTTGGTTGTCGGGGTCTGCGGGCGGAGGGCTTATCGGAATCCGGGAGCCCCCTATGTGAATGAGTATGGGGTACATGGTAGCCCTACCCATTCACCTAGGAAAAAAACGTGTCAATAAAAAAAACACAATACACAGGTTTTAAAAGTAATTTATTAAGCAGCTCCGGGGGTCTTCTTCCGACTCCGGTGGTCTTCTTCCGACTTCTCCGCTCTCTCCGGCCTCTTCTCCCGGTGTTCGGCTTCTTCTCCCGGTGTTCGGCCTCTCCTCCCGGGCCCCTCCGCTATCTTCTTCCAGCTCTTTTGCTAGCGGGGGGCCCGGTCTTCTGCCGCTGTCCGGTTCTTCTCTGGTATCTTCTGCTGGAGTCACCCGCTATCTTCTTCCAGATCTTTTGCTAGCGGGGGCCCAGTCTTCTGCGCTGTCTTGTCCCCTCTTCTCTTCTTCCGATGTTGACACGACGCCCTCTCCTGCTGGAATGCTGTGCGCGAGCTGTGCAGCCATTTATATAGGCGGTGACCCAACCCCCTTGTGACGTCACAGTCCCAGCATAAGCAGGGACTCTGGTTTCATAAGGGGGCTCACCCCGCCAGAATCAAATCCTCTTATTTGGACCCCCAGGGCAGATTTATTATCTTGAACTGTTCTTTCCTCACTCACTCCTTAACTTTGGTGAATGTCTATGCTCCCAACTCTGGTCAAATTCAATTTCTCTCTGCTATGTTTGAAGAACTAGACAAAGTCTCTCAACCCTTTACTGTTATAGGAGGTTACTTTAACATTAACGTATCCCCTGGTAAATATAGACACTTACTTTTCCCCATCACAACAGCCTCCACAGTCCACCGCCTCTCAACATCTTTCCTCAAACTCATTAGGACACATAATCTCCTTGATGTTTGGAGAATTAAACACCCCACACAAAAACAGTACACATTCTATTCTAATCCCCATAAGCTTTATTCCAGGCTACTTTTTTGTTTCTTCTCCTCTGCTGACATCCATGGTCTCCTCTGAGATCTACCCCATAACTTGGTCTGACCACTCTTTTGTACATTTGGAGATTGCCCTATCCTCTGCCTCACCTAGAACATGCCACTGGCGGCTCAACGAATCTCTGCTCCGTAACCCAGAGGCTAGTGCCCTATCTGAATTTTTCCAACTTAATGAAAACACGGTTCCTGAGTCCTCCACCTTGTGGGAAGCCCACAAAACTGCTTCTGGGGCCAATGTATTTCCATAGGTTCCCGCTTGAAAAAACATACGGTCGTCCATCGTACCTCTCTCTTAATCAAACTCCGAAAGGCCGATAAGCTCTTGATATCTTCCCCCACGGTGGCTAGACTCTGAACCGTCATCTTTCTGCGAAACCAGCTTCGATCCATAGACATGAAAAAATTGATAAGTCTCTTCTTTGGTCCAAGCAGAAGTTTTATGAATACTCGAACAAACTCCATAGAATGCTAGTGAATAAATTAAAATCTCGCCCCTTCCACTCATCTCCGGACTTTCTTATGCAAGCTAACGGTCCACCTACCTATTGCCCCCTTACCATGTCTAAAGTCATTGGAGAATTTTACCATAAACTATACAATTGTCTAAATACAGATCCCAATCACCTCTTTACGCAAGAAAAATTTGACTCCTTTTTCGAATCCCTACATATGCCCAAAATTTCCTCAACCCATCTTGCCTCTCTGAATTCCACGATCACACCTGAAGAGTTAGCAGAAGTAGTCAAGAACCTCCCAACCCATAAATCCCCAGACTCAGACGGTTTACCTTATTCATATTATAAAACATTTCTACCGATCCTAAGCACACATTTAATATCCCTCTTTACCTTCTTACTGAAAGGAACAATCCCCCATCCTCATTTTCTCCACGCCCACATCTCAGTGGTCCCCAAACCGGTAAAGACTCCTCTCTCCCTGATAATTATAGACCCATAGCCCTTAACTCAGATCGTTACCAAAATATTAGCCAAAATATTAGCCAGACTTTCTCTTATAATCCCTAAGCTTATACACGAGGATCAGGTGGGATTTGTCCCCGCTCGACATGCAGGTGACAACACAAGACGCACGATTGAGCTGCTCAATAGGACAACACGTCCTTAATCCTGAGCCTAGATGCACAAAAGGCCTTTGACCAACTTAGCTGGCCTTTTATGTTTGCTACTCTCACCAAATATGGTTTCAAAGGCCCCTTTATGGCAGCGTTACATGCCTTATATTCCCAACCGACTTCCCAGGTCAAGCTATCCTCGTTTTTATCGCCATCATTCCCATTGAGTAATGGCACTAGACAGGGGTGTATATTATCCCCTCTGCTATTTATGTTATGTTTGGAACCTTTGGCTGAAGCTGTTCGCACCCACCCTGACATCCGAGGGGTCACACTAAGACAGAGAATATAAACTTTCTCTGTTCGCAGATGACATCCTATTGACATTGACCAGTCCCCATACCTCCCTCCCAAATCTACAAATTTTACTAGAAAAATTTGGCTCAATTTTGGGGTATAAAACTAACACAAGCAAAACAGAAGCTCTGCCACTTCATATCCCCCCCTCCACCCTGGCCACACTACAACAGAATTATTCCTTTCATTGGTGCCCACTCGCCCTTAAATACTTGGGGATATATTTAACCTCCTCTTATCAAACTCACTATCAGGTACATTTTCCCCCCCATTTCCGGGATATTGACAGACTTTTGCGTCAACGGGACACCCTCCCTATTTCTCTTAGGCCGGATCAATGTCCCTAAAATGTCTGTCATGCCGAGACTCCTCTACCTGTTTGAAACTTTGCCAATTCCCGTCCCAATGTCACAACTCAAAGCTACACAAAGACTCTTCCTAAATTTTACCTGGCACAATAAAGTACACTGCATAGCCAAGTCAGTAATATTAGCCCCACGTTCTAGGGGCGGCACTGGAGCCCCAGACCTAATCAAGTATTACTATGCTACACACCTTAAACCGATTATTGCTTGGTCCGCCAGAATGGCTTCCAGTAGATGGTCGGAGTTAGAAATGAGTATAACAAGCCCAGTACATCCCTGCTCCATGATATGGTCCACCCTGTCTACTTCTATTGTCCAACTTCGAAGCCTCTGTTTACATCTGATGCTGTTCACACTATCAATATGGAAAATATGCTCTTGTCAATTCTCCCTCTCCTCCACATGCCCACCCCTACTAAACCTATTCTTTAACCCTGATATTCCGGATAGTTTTTCCTACACCTGAATGTATCCCCGGACGCAAGCTGGAATCTTCCAACTCCGCAATATAGTTCACCCCGTCACCCGTACCTTACTATCTTTCACTGAATTACAAACGAAAACACCAGATCCCAAAACATCTTTTTTATTCATTTCTGCATTTTAAACATTACTTCCATTCTCAGTCACAGACTCTGACCATAGAAAAACCCACTCCATCTGAACTTTTATGTTCCCAAGGCCCCCACCAGATCCATCTCATATCAGACATTTATAAATTCCTCCATGATGCCCTGCCATTGACCAATACACACCATTTATATATGCAAAAATGGTCTCAAATTTTACACTGACCTATCTCTCTCCCTCAGTGGCAGAGGATCTGGGAGGCAATCTCCAAGTCATCAAGATGTATTGAACAGAGAGAGACAGCTTACAAAATTTTATTTTTCTGATATAGGACCCTCAAAGTTTTACATAGATATGATTGTAAGCTCCCTTCAGTGTGCTGGAGATGCCTGAATGACGTTGGCTCTCTCTTCCACATATTTTGGGATTGCCCTGCTGTGCAACCATTCTGGTCCTCCATCCAAGCACTCCTACAAGGCCTTTTCAAAATGGACCTACCTTTAGACCCGATTCATTACCTCCTGGGCTTACAATTACTGGATATCTCTAAATACACCCAAAAATTAGCTACCTTTATTCTACTAGCAGCAAAAAGAGCGATCCCTCTAAGATGGCTATCTACCTCCCCACCCACACTCCCGCAGGTTCTGCAAATACTGGAACAGATCCGTAGAATGGAAAATCTTACTGCAGTAATCCACGATTCACTTCCTCAATTTTCGCTAATTTGGGATTTATGGGATCACTCTGAGCTTAACCCAGGAGCCATACCCTTAACCTCCTCTGTTTAACGCCTGTTCACGTAATACTGTTAATCTATTCCTCATAAGAAACCATACTGTTAAAATTTACTATCCATGGTGCCTTTTCCCCTTTCCCCTTCCCTTTGTCTTAATCAAGTCGCCTTAGGGTACCCTGGTTTTGCAGTTTAGGTACTCTGAGAATTTATGGAATCCCATGAATAAGTCAGTGTATAACGAAACATGTCGGGGCGTGGCTGTATGACGTTCTCCACCAATGACGAGTGACGCTTTTGAGCTATACGAGGAAGTGGTGCTTTGATAGAGCGGCTAGGCATCGAGGAGTAAGTGAGAGAAGCTGTCTGACGCCTGCATACCTCGGGTCAGCCGTGACTGCAACCCTATACTGTGGTATCCAAATGTTTGCTGTGCTGTGCTGTGCTGTGCTGTGGAGTTCATTCTGCTGTGGAAGTTTTACTCTGCTATTTTTAAATTTGGAAAGTGTGAGTTTAATATTGAAGAGTTTGTGTGTCTTCAATAAACTGGTTTTACGATTTACACTATTGGAGCACTATTTTGATTTACATGTGGAAAGATTCCTGCACACGATTTTGGATTTTTGGTTTGCCGTTGTGACCCTTCTGGTGTGGTCAAAAAGCACTTGAGCCTTACACGAGAGTGTGGGCACTTGGAGTCGGTGAGTGGATTTCTTTAGGGAGTGGGATCACTGAACACTCGGGTGTGGTGAAAGGTACTAAGAAGATAGGACTTTAAAGGACTTTTTATATAGGACCTTTTCATGCATTTAATATATTCATTGGTTGTACACTTGTTTTAATCACTTGTCACTTGGTCACATTGTGTATTTGAACATTATTATTTGCAGTATCACCTTAAAAGGAAAAATAGTTTCTTTAAGATAGCGCCACTGTGTTTTTTTCACTATTATTATTTTTAGGTTTGATGCATGATAAAAAAACACTATATATACACAATTCAGTATTTAAAGTGGCAGCTTTGGATTTAGATCATATTTTTTACATTTTGTTCTCCTAGGCGCAGTGGTGATAAGCGAAGTAGAAGGGGGCAGTGTTACTTTTAATACTAACGTTTGGTGAGATATATATATATATATATATATATATGTGACCTTAGATTAAGCTTGCTCTCTCGATCTTCCCTCCTCCTGCCCACCCCCCCCCCCCCCTTTTTTTTTTTTAACTATTCTACAGTTTTGTAACATATACTGTACTTATGTTATTGTAAGTTTATTCAGTTGTCGTCTGTGTACGACCCAATAATTTCTGATTTAATTATTCAAAAACGCACTGCTTTTATTTTCTGACTGGAATGTTTTTTATTTTCTTATAAATATTTCAATTAAAAAAAATACAATTTAAAAAATGGTAAGGGATACCTCGCAATTCCAGTCCTGATCAGGTGAGGAAAAAAAGGAGAATACTGTGAGGGTCTGGACTTTGATTGGGTCATTCTAAAACATGATATGCTTTGATCTAAACCATTACATTGAACCTCTGGCTGTATGTTTAGGGTCGTTGTCCTGCTGAAAGGTGAACCTTCACCCCAGTCTCAAGTCTTTTGAAGACTCTAACAGGTTTTTTTCTAAGATTGCCCTGTATTTGGCTCCATCCATCTTCCCATCAACTCTGACCAGCTTCCTTGTCCCTGCTGAAAGAAAAACATCCCCACAACATGATACTGCCACCACCATGTTTCACGGTGGGGATGGTGTGTTCAGGGTGATGTGCAGTGTTAGTTTTCTGCCACACATAGCATTTTGCTTTTAGGCCAAAAAGTTCAATTTTGGTCTCATCTGATCAGAGCACCTTTTTCCAGATGTTTGCTGTGTCCCCCACATGGCATATCGCAAACTGCAAATGGGACTTTGTATGGCTTTCTTTCAACAATGGCTTTCTTCTTGACACTCTGCCATAAAGGCCAGATTTGTGGAGTACACAAGTAATAGTTGTCCTGTGGACAGGTTCTTCCACCTGAGCTGTGGATCTCTGCAGCTATTCCATAGTTACCATGGGCCTCTTGGCTACTTCTCTGATTATTGCTCTCCTTGCCTGGCCTGTCAATTTAGGTAGATGGCCATGTCTTGGTAGGTTTGCAGTTGTGCCATGCTCTCCATTTTCCCATGGTGAATTAAACAGTGCTCTGTGAGATGTTCAAAGCTTGGGATATTTTTTTTATAACCTAACCCTGCTTTAAACTTCTCCACGACTTTATTCCTGACATGTCTGGTGTGTTCCTTGGCCTTTGTTCACTAAGGTTCTCTAACAAACCTCTGAGGGCTGCACAGAACAGCTGTGTTTATACAGAGATTAAATTACACACAGGTGGACTCTATTTACTAATCAGGTGACTTCTGAAGGCAATTGATTCCACTAGATTTTAATTAGGGGTATCAGAGTAAAATGGGCTGAATACAAATGCACGCCACACCTTTCAGATATTTATTTGTAAAAAATCTTTAAACCATTTATCATTTTCCTTCTCCAATTATGTGCCACTTTGTGTTGGTCTATCACATAAAATCCCAATAAAGTTTTTGGTTGTAACGTGGAAAATGTCAAGGTGTATTTCAAGGCACTGGATGTATATCAAAATGCATAAATGTTTGTATATTACGTGGACCTATTCCATTCTTAACCTGGTTCTACCTGATTTGAGATTACTCTGTCACTGTTTTAGTATCTTTGCCAAATGTTCAGTTTCAACATTTCATATGTAACATGGTTTTCACTAGGTATTTGTTGTATTCCTTAACACTCATGTTGAGTGCAATGGTTGCTATACTGACTTGTCTTTTATACCTTGTCAATAGAAAGAGTTAAAAAAAAAAATTGTGTGAAGCGTAGGAGTGCCTGGACAGAATTACAAATAGTTTTGAAGAGAAGCATGATACATATTTACTGTATGTATAGTATTTCAGATATGCATTTACCTGTTTATCTGGTTTAGAGTCTAAATATGGTGACAGTGTTCACACACAGATACTTTATGCCAACTGTAACCTACCTTAAGGCCTAATAGGGCGTACACACGGTCGGACTTTGTTCGGACATTCCGACAACAAAATCCTAGGATTTTTTCCGACGGATGTTGGCTCAAACTTGTCTTGCATACACACGGTCACACAAAGTTGTCGGAAAATCCGATCGTTCTGAACGCGGTGCCGTAAAACACGCACGTCGGGACTATAAACGGGGCAGTGGCCAATAGCTTTCATCTCTTTATTTATTCTGAGCATGCCTGGCACTTTGTCCGTCGGAGTTGTGTACACACGATCGGAATTTCCGACAACGGATTTTGTTGTCGGAAAATTTTATCTCCTGCTCTCCAACTTTGTGTGTCGGAAAATCCGATGGAAAATGTCCGATGGAGCCCACACACGGTTGGAATTTCCGACAACACGCTCCGATCGGACATTTTCCATCGGAAAATCCGACCGTGTGTACGGGGCATAATGCACATGGATGATGAGAGGCTAAAAATAATACTCGGCGTAAAATTCCAGACGTTTTCCCGAACCCAGGGAGCCTGCCATACAAGTGAATAGCTGAATGCCTGAGTAATCTTGTAAGCGCCGATGTTTCGTTGCATTGCTATTCCCCCCACCCCCCCGCATGTGCGCAAGTCATATGAAATATATTATACATACGCTGGTAAACACTGATGCACAGAAGCAGCGGTGTTTGCAAGAACATGGCCGCATACATTACATCACTTGTATGGCACCTTTTATACGGCACCTGTGGCTTCCTAGGTATGGGAAAACTTCTAAAACTTTATGCTGGCCTTATTTTCAGCCTCTTACTGTCCACTTGCATGAAGCCTAAAAGGCAGCATGCTCCACTTTATGTTATTTGCGATCAGGCTCATAAATTTTACATTGCTTTGAATTGCTTTAAGGTTAACACCCTCCTATGACTGTTTTCTTTCATTTCAGGTTTCTCAGCTATCCTGGATTGAGAGAAAAGTTGCTGCTGCTCTTTTTGGAAATCCACCCACCTCAACTGTGAATGAGGCCTTGCACCATTTTCTTAAGGCAAATATTTATTGCTTATTTTACATTACTATATATATATATATATATATATATATATATATATATATATATATATATATATATATATATATATATTTTTTTTTATAAATTCTTTATTTTTCCACAAAAATAGTGATACAATTTACATAGAAATAACATCTCATACATATAACATAACTTTTATTTTACACCTGCCACTCTCTTGGCACATCAGAATTACTATTATTCATATTACCAGGCTATCTTATTCTTAAACTGTATGGGATTTGATCTTTCATATATTCGAGACAGAAATATCACACTTTCTATTTTTGTTATATTTTTCCTAACCAAGAAGAGCCCTGGTTATCGTCAGAAAGTTATGAAAACAGAAAAAGAGAGAGAGAAGAAAGAGATAGGAAAAAAAATAAAGAACCAAACCGCCACTTACATACACCCACCCCTGAGATATTTAGGAAGTCTGTTCCCTATACATACGATAAGAAGCCCAAATCCTCCGATATTTCTCATCTTGCTCTCTCATCGTAAGGTTTTCCATTTGTTGTATTTCTGTTATTCTGGCGAACTACTGTAATCTGGTTGAAGGGGCAGTACTTTTCCACAGTGCTGGAATACACACCTTTGCTGTCACAAGCATATGTTTCAAAAGTGAGTTTTTATATCTTTTAATGGATAGAGAAATATCGTGTAGTAGAAAGGCAGCCGGGTTTTCTCCAAAAGACACATTTTGTAATTATTTTAACCATTTCAGAAACCATCGTCCAGAACTCTTTCAGCCCCGGACATTCCCAGAATATGTGTAGCATAGTGCCCTCAGATTCCTGACATCGCCAACAGATATTTGATACCTGTGGAAATATCCGATGTAATACTGCCGGTGTTCTGTACCATCTAGTAAAGATTTTATACCCTCCTTCTTGATACCTACTTGCTAATGACGCCTTATGAGCAAACATTAAGATCCTATCTTTCTGGCCCTGGGAGAATGTAACCCCCAGATCCCTTTAGCTTGTAAAAAAGCAAGTTCTTTTGGCGCTTCCAGCCCAATCAATAAGGCATACAGAAATGAGAGTGAGGGTCTCAGTGGTTCCCCGGTTGAACAAACATACTTGCTCAAACCTAGAGGGAGTACGTTCTGCAGTAAATGTTAATGACATTGATTGGAGAAATGCATTAAGCTGTGTTCGCCGAAGAAAGTCTAGATCTCCTGAAAAATCACGTTCAACCTCCCTTCTTGACATCAAACGATTATAAAAAAACAGGGATAATAGTGCGCAAACCGGAAGACAAAGCAGCCAACACCACAATCAGACAAATTGCAAAAAGGTATAAAAAATAAGTGTGGCACTAAAAGATGTACATTGTTGGGCAAAGCCGGACAGAATAGTATCTGAAAGGCAATATGCACAACAAAATATATTAATGAGAGTAGATCGTATAGGAACTGTTAGTTGACACTAGCAAAAAAAAATGAAGCATCAAAGCCAAAAGGTATATAGGTGGGTCATATAGGTGGCTCATATAAATATCAACTATTATGTGACACCTAAAAGTAAAAAAGAGGCACAACACTGTATGTGAGTATATATAAAAAAAAAAAAAAAAAAAAAAAAAAAAAAAAAGAAGAAGAAAAGAAAAGAACTACAAAATCCTAATTATAGGGAAAAGCAGTTCTATACATGTGGACCGGAATGGTGAGAGGATTTAGGAGCATCACAATATTATATTAAACGTAAGTGAAAGTGTCCGTGTAGTAAGGAAATAAGCTAAAAAATAGTGACAAAAAAATATGTAACATATAAACTGCTAATGAGACTAAAAGTCCATCCAGAACTCATAAATAAATATGAATAATATCTCAAAGTCCACATAAAGCAATTTGAAACGATCAACGGCCGTCGGGATAAGTGAGGGAAGACCAATGAATCCCAGATTGGCATCCACAAAATACGGTATCAAACATCTGTATGAAAGGGGTAGGTGTAAATACCCTTACCGGAAATGGTGGACTCCCAGCCAACGACTTGGGAGTCGAACAGGCTTGTAATGGGGCAAGGGATGTAGCTCCTGGTTCCCAACGGCTGAAGATGATAGAGGAATGGCAACACTCACCGACTCAACCACCCCAATCTCACTGACCAGTAGCAACAGAGATGTCAGTGGCGGGTGTTCATTGCAGATCCAGCTTCATGGACGGGATGTCGGTCCTCAAAAATAAAGGGAAAGAAACAAGGGCTTCCCCATAGTGTAAATCAGCTTGGGACCAGCTTTATTAAAATGAAATAATAAAAAACAATCCGATTCTTCAGAAAGGAATAAAAAGTAGATATAGCGCTAAAATAAATGGTGGCAAGACAGGCAAAATGAACCCTACGCGTTTCGTCCAATGGGACTTCGACTGGGGTATATCATCATATATCATCATATATATCATATACCCCAGTCGAAGTCCCATTGGACGAAACGCGTAGGGTTCGTTTTGCCTGTCTTGCCACCATTTATTTTAGCGCTATATCTACTTTTTATTCCTTTCTGAAGAATCGGATTGTTTTTTATTATTTCATTTTAATAAAGCTGGTCCCAAGCTGATTTACGCTATGGGGAAGCCCTTGTTTCTTTCCCTTTATTTTTGAGGACCGACATCCCGTCCATGAAGCTGGATCTGCAATGAACACCCGCCACTGACATCTCTGTTGCTACTGGTCAGTGAGATTGGGGTGGTTGAGTCGGTGAGTGTTGCCATTCCTCTATCATCTTCAGCCGTTGGGAACCAGGAGCTACTCCCCTTGCCCCATTACAAGTCTGTTCGACTCCCAAGTCGTTGGCTGGGAGTCCACCATTTCCGGTAAGGGTATTTACACCTACCCCTTTCATACAGATGTTTGATACCGTATTTTGTGGATGCCAATCTGGGATTCATTGGTCTTCCCTCACTTATCCCGACGGCCGTTGATCGTTTCAAATTGCTTTATGTGGACTTTGAGATATTATTCATATTTATTTATGAGTTCTGGATGGACTTTTAGTCTCATTAGCAGTTTATATGTTACATATTTTTTTGTCACTATTTTTTAGCTTATTTCCTTACTACACGGACACTTTCACTTACGTTTAATATAATATTGTGACGCTCCTAAATCCTCTCACCAATCCGGTCCACATGTATAGAACTGCTTTTCCCTATAATTAGGATTTGTAGTTCTTTTCTTTCTTCTTTTTTTTTTTTTTTATAATAAATATATATATATATATATATATATATATATATATATATATATATATATATATATATATATATATATATATATATATATATATATATATATATATATATATATATATATATATATATATATATATACACACACACACACACACACACACACACACACACACACACACACACATATACACTCACATACAGTGTTGTGCCTCTTTTTTACTTTTAGGTTTCACATAATAGTTGATATTTATATGATCCACCTATATGACCCACCTATATACCTTTTGGCTTTGATGCTTCATTTTTTTTGCTAGTGTCAACTAACAGTTCCTATACGATCTTTTGACATCAAACGATTGTCTACCAAAAAATGTAAGAGCCTACTAAATCCCCACAGCGATAAATTATTAAAACTCAGATCTATTAGGCCCGGCTGAAAAGCCGGTGTACCCAAAATTGGAATTGGAGGGCTCGGACATGGCGATATCGCAGTATTTTTAAAAATCTTTTTAGTAGTTTGTAAGGTGGCACCCGCCATTGGATGTCTCCTCACGGCTTGTGGGATATCTGCATCTGAAAGCCATGTCAGTCCCTCCAAAGGTAGGGCTGCTTCTTCTCTTGAAGCAATCCACTACCCGTGCCAAGTGTGACGCTTCATGATATCTAACCAGGTCGGGGAATCCTATTCCTCCTCTTTCCTTCGGGATCATCAGAATATCTCTGCGCACTCTTGCTGGCTTCCCGGCCCAGATAAATTTCACGAAACTCGCTCGGAGATCCCTCAGAAAACTTGGGGAGATCTTAATTGGTAGAGTCTGGAGTAAGTACAGAAGCCTTGGCATAACATTAATTTTTATGATATTGGTCCTTCCCAAACAACGTAAAGACTTCCTTATCCCACCGTTGGAAATCCAGTTTAAACTGACGTGCCATGAGGGCATAATTGAGTTCAAACACTTTATTTAATTTGTTCGGTATTTTAGTCCCTAGATAACATATATGGGAGTCTGTCCATTTAAAGTCGAATTGAGTCATTATCTGATGTTGCAAGGATGCGCTCATCTCCACCCCATTGCCTCTGATTTGCTATAGCGGCAAGCTTGTGTTCTACTCCCTTTGTTGGAATGCCCCTAATATCTGGATTAGCGCAAATTGTTCTTAAGAAAGGTTCTAAGGTTCTAGCGTAATGATAAAAATGATGGGCGATAGTGGGCGGCAACCCTGACGTGTCCCATTACATAAGGAAAAGGGATCCGATATTATATCATTAATCTTGACCCTCACTTGCGGAGTGCAGTATAAACTTGTAATCCAACTCTGCATCCCATTTCCCAGGCCTATGTGTTGTAACGTAGCTTTCAGAAATGTCCAATCTACCCCATCAAATGCTTTCTCCACATTTGCGGATATAAGCACTAATGCCCCGTACACACGAGCGGAAATTCCGCCAGCAAAAGTCCGATGAGAGCTTTTGGTCCGAAAATGCAACCGTGTGTGTATGCTTCATCGGACTTTTGCTGGCGGAATTCCAGCCAGCAAAAGATTGACAGCATGTTCTCAATTTTTCGGTCGGAAGAGTTTCGATCTGAAATTCCGATCGTCTGTCCAATTCCGACGTGCAAAATTCCTACGCATGCTCGGAAACAATTCGATGCATGCTCGGAAGCATTGAACTTCATTTTCTCGGCTTGTCGTAGTGTTGTACGTCACCGCGTTCTTGACGGTTGAAAGTTCAGGGAACTTTTGTGTGACCGTGTATGCAAGCCAAGCTTGAGCGGAATTCTGTCGGAAAAACAATCCAAGATTTTTCAGACGGAAATTCCGCTCGTGTGTACGCGGCATAAGGGTTTTTGATGAATTTGAGAAAAGTGTATGGCACTTAGGACCCTTTGCGTATTCTCTCTGCCTTCACTATCGGGGTAAAACCCACTTGATCAGGGTGTATTAAAGTTGGAATCTGCTTCAACAGTCTATTGGCGAGAATCTTTGTAAAAATCTTAAGGTCCACACTAAGGCATTAGGATGGATCTTTCCCCTCTTTAGGGATTACGGTTATGTGGGCTAACAAAGTCTCTACCGGTATTATTTGCCCATCGCGTTACGAGTTATAGGCCGCTATAAATCTTGGTGCCAGTTTATCTACGACAGTTTTGTACTAAGACCAAGTATACCCGTCGGGGCCAGGGGCTTTTCCAGGTTTCAATGATTTAAGGGCTCCTAAGAACTCTTCTACTGTAATTGGAACGTCCAGTTCCCCGACTGTCCCCTCGGGTAACCTGGCCATTCCTGATGCTGAAATGTATTCCCTGGCAGCATCCCATCTATTATATGTCATCAAAGATGAGGATCGACCCTCTAGTTGATATAGACTAACATAATAGTCCCTGAAGGCCTTCCCAATCGCCTAAGAGGAGCTAACTAGGGTATCCCTAGCACATTGGCGAACATCCTACTCGGCTTATTCCCGAACTCGTAGAATGCTCGCCTACAGCGAGTTAATTTAGCTTTTGCTTTGTCCATAAGTACTAGATTTAACTCCTCTCGTAAACAGTTTCTCCTCTATCTGGTGTGTTTGTGATTTCTTATGGATCAATTCAAATGCACGGATCTCTCCTAGTAACGAATCCAACAGAGCAGTTTGCGCTTTTTTCTTATGGGCCCCTAAGGTCATAAAAGTACCTCTAATAACACATTTGTGCTTCTCCCATACACAAAATGGGGTAACTTCTCCCGTCTCATTAATTGCAAAGAAGGAATCTAGTTCCTGAGCTATCTGTTTCTCATATTCTGGTTCCTTCAGTAGTGTCTCATTAATCTTCCAGTTCCAATCCCGGGGCTCTGACATTCCAAACTCTATGACACAATTGGTTGGTGCGTGGTCCAAAAGGGTGAATGAGCCTATCGAGGCTTCACGCAAACCTGATAAGGCATTCTGGGAAACAAAGACATAGTCAATTATCGTATATGTCTTATGTTTCGCTGAGAAAAAGGTATAATCCCTATCATGTACATGAAGAGTTCTCCAACTGTCCGCCAAATTCAGATCTTGAAGTCTTTTTTGGCTCTACGTAATTTTGAATATAACAGGTGGGAGGCTCCTCTAGACATATCAAGCGTGGGATCCAGTACCATGTTAAGGTCCCCCCCAACAACAGGAGCCCCTCCTTATTTTGGTGCACCAAGTGTAGATAGGTCTCCAATGAAGAGAGCTGATCCTCATTTGGTAAATATAGGCTAGCCAAGGTAACCCTCTCCTCACCTATAAATCCCTTTACAACAAGGAGGTATCCGCTGTCATCCGTGATTACTTTTAGTTCCTTCCATGGTATCTATTTAGATAGAATAATTGAAACCCCACTTGACTTAGAAGTCTGAGAGGCACTATGATAAACTGTCGGATATCTCTGGTTCCCTAGTCTTGGAATTCGTTTCTGAAATGTGTCTCCTGAAGAAAGATAATATGAGATTTAAGTCTCCCCAACTCAGCCAGTAGTCTAGTACGTTTCTCTGGGCTATTCAGCCCCTTAACAATATAGGAGGTTAAAGTGATCCCGGTCATGTTAGCGTTTGGTAAAAAAAAAAAAAAAAAAAAAAAAAAAAAAGAGAGTAAAAAGAATCCAGGGGTCGGATAACTATCCGAGACCCTCAGAAAGATACAAGAAGAGCGGTAGCAGTCAGGTTGCAACTTTCAGACCCGACTGCTAATCGCAAGATAGAAAAAGTTGAAACGCCTCCGACTTTCCTCCGGCTGGAGCAGAGGCGTTTACAATGGAGAACTCGCACGCGCCTGCTGTGTCACTCGGGACCCGATGCGCGTGCCCGGTGGCTGCGATGTCCGCCGAGCACCCGCGATTGCCCTGTAACACAGCAGGACCGTGGATCTGTGTGTGTAAACACACAGATCCACGTCCTGTCAGAGGAGAGGAGACCAATGGTGTGTTCCCAGTACAGAGGAACACCGATCGGTCTCCTCCCCTTGTGAGTCCCCTCCCCCCACAGTTAGAAACACTCCCTAGGAAACATAATTAACCCCTCGATCACCCCCAGTGTTAACCCCTTCCCTGCCAGTCACATTTATACAGTAATCAGTGCATTTTTATAGCACGGATCGCTGTATAAATGTTAATGGTCCCAAAAACATGTCAAAAGTGTCCGATATGTCCGCCGCAATATCACACTCATGATAAAAATCGCAGATCGCCACCATTACTATTAAAAAATAAATAAATATGCTATAAATCTATCCCCTATTTTGTAGATGCTATAACTTTTGCGCAAACCAATCAATATACGCTTATTGCAATTTTTTTTTTTTTACCAAAAATATGTAGAAGAATACATAATCGGCCTAAACTGAGGAAAAAATTTGTTTAAAAAAAAAAAATTGGATATTTATTATAGCAAAAAGTAAAAAAAAAAAGTGTTTTTTTTCAAACTTGTCACTTTTCTTTTGTTGTAAATAAAAAAAAGGGCAGAGGTGATCAAATACCACCAAAAGAAAGCTCTATTTGTGGGGAAAAAAATGATAACAATTTCATTTGGGTACAGTGTTGCATGACCGCGTAATTGTCATTCAAAGTGTGACAGCGCTGAAAGCTGAAAAATGGCTTGGGCAGGAAGGGGGTGAAAGTACACTATTTTGAGGTGGTTAATAACATACAATTTATTCATCACGTACAACATTTTACTATAAACACGCCTAGACTCCATGATTAAAAACCCACAGGTCCAGCTACTTAATCATTTCTCCTTAATTACCATCTGCTCATTAATAGCAGATCCATGATCCAGGAACATTAAGCAATTACATATTCACACTATAGAACAGTGCAATAACTTTTATTTGCAAGGAAGATGGGAAAAAGAGAAAAAAAAAATGATAATTATATTAAAAAACAACCCCCCCCCCCCCCCTCTTGTACTGATTATGTCTCCCAACGTTGCAACCTAGGTAAGTCCCTCATCAATAATTCCCCACTAGCCTTCCTTCATGACAAAGAGGCCACAAGAAGGCCCCTTCCTTATTCCTATAAGGATACTATTTGCAGGTTGTATAAATTCATCTATAGTCATTCCCCACAGTCAGTAAGTGTATGATAACAGTATTCTCTAAATTACCCAATCCCACATCTGTGAAAATCGTGTTAAAATCTTTACCCTCCCCCTCTGGTAAGCTAAGATAATACACCCTGTCAGTGATCCAAAACAGATCAGGATATCCTTCATAACCCCGATCGATGAACAATAATGTGCAATAACTGTTAACAACAATAAAAATGATAATCAACAATATGCAATATCATCTTACAACAACAATTTCTACTTAATAAAATAAATTTAAAAAAAATAGTGTATCCTTTAAACCCAGACAGTGTATAGTGATAATATATTTGAATCTTTATATCTCTATTAGAACTCAATGATACTGTGCAGTATTCTCTAGTAATCAATTGTGTATCTCCTCTCTTATGCCCCGTACACACGGTCGGACTTTGTTCGGACATTCCGACAACAAAATCCTAGGATTTTTTCCGACGGATGTTGGCTCAAACTTGTCCTGCATACACACGGTCACACAAAGTTGTCGGAAAATCCGATCATTCTAAACGCGGTGACGTAAAACACGTACGTCGGGACTATAAACGGGGCAGTGGCCAATAGCTTTCATCTCTTTATTTATTCTGAGCATGCGTGGCACTTTGTCCGTCGGATTTGTGTACACACGATCGGAATTTCCAACAATGGATTTTGTTGTCGGAAAATTTTATATCCTGCTCTCAAACTTTGTGGGTCGGAAAATCCGATGGAAAATGTGTGATGGAGCCTACACACGGTCGGAATTTCCGACAACAAGGTCCTATCACACATTTTCCGTCGGAAAATCCGACCGTGTGTACGGGGCATTACTCTGCATGTGAATAATTTTATATGTGCATTCTCCTCTTGCAGCTCACTCAAGGATCAGCAACCATACCTTTCGATACCCAGCTATCCAATCAGTGGGCTGCAATAAGGAGGCACAAAAAAAAAAAAAAAAAAAAAAAAAAAAAAAAAAAAAAAAACCCCTACTGGCTGTGTACTGGTTGAGAAAAGAAAAAAGTTCTTCCTAAAGTCAATTGTAAAGATTCCATTTTCCTAGCTTCTGAGGTTTACTGCTCCTGCCGATTATGTATGTATCCTGAATCAGATCTCCTTCTCCCCTGTTGTCTCCACTGCTGTTGAGGGGGGGGGGGGGGGCCTAATTTAATATTGGCAAATCTATCCAATTAGGGACCTCAATAGCCTCTGAGCCCAAAAAATGAAAACGATCTGGTAACTGGGCAGGGTCCTGTAAGTTAAAGTTTCACTCATCTTTTTTGATAATTACTGACATTGGGTATCCCCATCTGTACGTAGCTCCCATGGAGTGCAAGTGATCTATTAATGGCCTCAGCAAGTGACGTCTGTTCTTTGTCTGACTGCATATATCAGGATATATTTGTATTTCCACCCCGTTAAAGTCTAATGGCCCCTTCTGCCATGATGCTCTGAGTATGTCCTCTTTTATCCTAAAGAAATGAACCCGACATAGGACATCTCGGGGGGTAGTCTGAGCAGGATTGTGAATAGTAGGGACTTTATGCACCTGATCCAATTTGATCACGGTGTGCGGTGGGTTCTCCAATAACTTATTTAAAATAGCCTTCACTGTATCTCTCAATGCGGGACCCTCCGTATCTTCCGGAACCCCCCTAATCTGAATATTATTTCTCCTATTTTTTTTTCGGATTCTTCTGCTTGCAGTTGTAACATAATCATTCGCTGATGTTGCATGTGTAACCTTTCCTCAATAGCATCTATATGCGTATCAGTTGTATTTTGCTGTATTTCCAAATAGAGCACTTTGTGATCTACTGCTGCTACTTTTGAGCATACCTCCTCTATTTATTCCCTCAATGTACCAGTTAGACTGATCAGCAGCTTCTGTATATCGTCTTTGGTAGGAAGAGCCTGAATAAGTTGTCTAATTATCTGGCTCTGAATGCTGCTCCTGGGTCTGTATATTACATAGATTCTCTGAGCATACCTGTGCCTCTATGCTGGCAACCACCTGTATAGGTATAGGAGATTCAATCCCGGTGTTCTGACGAGAACTGTCCTCCTATCAGATAGTGTCTGCCCCGTACTGCGCAGGCGAAGCGCCTGCGCAGTATGGACGAGAAGGAGATGCCGAAAGTGTCCGAAGTTGATTAGCTGACCATCAGCTGTACACAGCGCTTGGGCACTTATTAGTGATGGCTGTGTAAGAGGGCCCCTCGCCGCGCTTCGGGCACGGCCTCGCTGCGCTCGGCATCTATTTATTCTTACTCTATGTCCACTTGGATAGTAGGGAATGAACCTGGACACAGGGTAAGAATAAAAGCGCAGGCGCCATGTACAGCTGACGATCAGCTGTTGAACTTTGGAGACTTTCGGCTCTCGTTTGTCCACTGTACTGCACCTGCGCAGTACAGGGCGGACTCTATCGGATGGGGGACAGTATTCGACGAGACACCGGCTGCTCCCGCTTGAGCATCAGCTGCTGCATCTATTGGCAGCATGGAAGCATCCAGCGTTTGCTGGGGTGTCTCTGGACGTGATTCTCGCAGAAGAACTATGCTGGTACTGGCATCGGCAGGCTGTATCGTGTCTCTCCTTACCGTCAGGTAATATATGAATGACTGGGAGTATAGGGCACTCCTGTGTTCTCTCCCCATCTCAGCATGGACCACCAGGGTCTGCACTAATGACGATCTGTTGAAGGGTGCACCGCGGTATCACAAAGCTCTACTCCAGCGTGTCCTCACTCCACCATGCCTAAACCACTCCCCCCAAAAAAACGGAAGTCAAAAGGCACCTGTTTTACATTACTATTAATATAAACATGTGACATAATTTTATTAGCAGGACATATAGCATTTTTAAAGCCCAACTCTAGCCAAAGCCTGTTTTAGATATAGTGAGGAGGAACTGAAATCTTTTATCAGGTTTGTGTATTGTACATATTTGAGAAATTTCACTTCCAGTCCTACTGACCGGGTGTCACAAGTACATAAAGTAAAATGAACTTGACTGAGGTATTTGCAGATATTCCGGCTGCTTAAACCTTTACCCCACACCAATCCATATCACTCCCCATAAGCAAAGATTACCAGTACAGTATCCCTTTATGGGTTCAAAAGGCCATATCAGTCATTTTATTAACAAATAAAATACAACTTTTCACAAAATATATATACTTTCCTTCATTTACATATCTGAAAACCTTAGTAACACAAATTCAGTACAGAAATTAAGTTTAATAAAGTCTAGGATCCTGGAAGGCTACTTATCTTCCACGGCCTGGCTGTATCCTAATAGAATTCCAGGCCCTCAGCCGCAACTACACCAGCTCGAGGACTACCACTATTAAGACACCCGCGATATAGCCAAATAACTCATTCAAACCATAACTGGCTCAATTTACCAGGGTAGAAAGACCCATACCTGAGATGGACCCCACCCCTCCTCCAACTTTAACCGTCACTGCCTTCCAAGACCATGAGACCCGACCCCCTGCCAACTGCTATGACAAGTGACCTCTAACAAACAATCCCGCAAAACATAATAGCTCCAAAAGCAATTCCCCGGCTCTCATTCCGACCTGGACATGACGCAACCCAACTGTCCCTATGTACGACAAGACAGTGGAAAGAAAAAACCCAACTAATCATTAAGGGAGGGAGGGCAGAAGAAGCTGCTTCTTCGCTCTGTCCTGCCTCCGAATGAAACTGGGAATCAGAGGTGCATGTGTGGCAGCGTCCAAGATGGCTGCATAGCACGGGAGCTCTGCGCCGCTCCAGCCCTGTAGCCCGCACTGCAGCTGTCAGAGCCCTTGTTCCGGGTCAGATTCACTACCAGCCAACCAGGGGAGAACCCAGGAGTCATCCAATGTCCACAGGCACGGCCCGTAGAGACTTGTTGCATCAGCAAGACTCTGCAGCGCCACGGCCCAGATTTCCCAAAATGGTGGCCGCGACCACACGAGGCACAGCCTATGTATCGGAGGAGTCCATTGCAGACCAAGACTAAGCCTCCTTCTCCACCATCAATCATGAAATGAGCACAGTGAGCCCCCCACAGCAAGTGGCCCCCTCCCCTGCACCCACGGAATGCTTGATGTGGAGATCAATGGGGGGCCCCGGCCTAACACCAATGCATGCTTTGCTGACCAGCCCGGATCCCTGGGAACAGAAGGCCCATAATATCCCTCTCACCCCCACTGACTTCCCCTCCATGATGACAGCATTCTCCAAAATGCTAGCCCAGATCACTGCATTTATACACGCCGACTTGCAGGAAATAGGATTGAGGTGATAGAAAAAAAAAAGCAGACCAAACCGTCTCCAGAATTAATCAGAACTCTGCCAGAATACATGATCTTCAGGACCAATTAGAGTCAGCATTTTCCAAAAGTGACAACCTCAAACAGATCGAGACGCTACAACTTCAGAATCAGGGGTCTCCCAGAATCTGTTAAAGAGGTGCACCCAGCAGTCCAAGAGTTTATTAAAAGCCTGATTCCTGACATACCAGACCACCGTTTGGAGCTTGATAGGGCACACAGAGCTCTACAACCACCACGATCAGACAGGATTCCTAGGGACATTATAGTTAAACCCCACTTCTATACAGTCAAAGAGGAAGTGATGAAGTTGTCCTGCACCTCTGATAAGCTGGCAATCATGGGCCATCAAATCCAAATCTTTTCAGACCTGTCGCTATACACTGTGCAAAAGCGCCGATCTTTAAAACCGTTACTTCAGGATCTGGCACACAAAGATGTCACGTACAGATGGGCCGTCCTGCTTCGCCTGAACTTTTCATACTGCAACAAGCCCTAAAATTTCTTTGTTACCTAATGCATCTTCTTTTTCCTGCACCTCTTATTCTTTCTCCCCCCCTCCCCTCCTCCTCCTCCCTACCTCCACCCTTCTCGGGGCCTTTCTGGAGTTTCTACCTCAGTGTACACAGGATAGGGACAAAGTGGAACCCTATGAAGTCCACACTCTCCCAGGGAAGCTGCGTTCAGATGGTAAGATCGCGCTCTATTTTGAGTTTTCCTCCCACCTGATCCATGCCTAATACGCCACCTCAAGATCTGAAACTTCAAATCATCTCACATAATGTCCAGGGGCTTAACTCTCCAGTAAAAAATCATAAAATACTGCATCCGCGTCACACATTAAAGGCAGATGTCACTTCCCAACCACATACAGCCCCTCATTCCTCCATAAGAGTTTCCCGCAATTCTTCCTGGTGAATGCAGAGAACAAGATGAGAGGGGTGGCAATCTGCTTTCCGAAACGGGTTAACTTCTCGCTCACGAAGGTTCTTAGTAGGGATGAGCTTCGTGTTCGAGTCAAACGCATGTTCGACTCGAACATCATGTGTTCAGTCGTTCGCCGAATTACGAACATTATGGGCCATTTGCGCCAAATTCGAGTGGCGCGTCACAGCCCATAATTCACTGTGGCATCGCAGTGCATTGCTGGCTGATGATTGGCCAAGCATGCACTATGACCCGCAGGCTTGACCAATCACAGCGCTGTCTGTACAGAGAGCCGCAATTATGGCTCAGGGGGTTTAGTACACGCCCCACACTATATAAGGCCGCCTGCACGGTGGCCCTGTGTAGTGTGTTCCGGCGTTGAGAGATAGATAGACAGAGAGACAGTGTCATTTGATTTAAGTTAGAGTAGGCAGGTCGAGTCAGTTAGCTGCACTTACAGTGTATTGTGTGTGTGTGTGTGTGTGTGTGTGTGTGTACACACACACACACACACACACACACACACACTGTATTCAGTTTAGCTAGATCCTGTTCTTCTCTTCCTAATATACTGACAGGCAGGCGTTTTTACAGTATATCCAGTTACTTTACTGTGTACCCTGCACAGTTGCACCTACAGTATAGCTACCTGAAGCCAGGTGTTTGTGTAGGCTTTTAACGTATTTCCAGTTACTGTATTGTGTACCCTGCACAGTTGCACCTACAGTATAGCTACCTGAAGCCAGGTGCTTGTGTGAGTACTTGACGTATTTCCAGTTACTGTACTGTGTACCCTGCATAGTTGCACCTACCTGAAGCCAGGTGCTTGTGTAGGCTCTTGACGTATTTCCAGTTACTGTACTGTGTACCCTTCACAGTTGCACCTACAGTATAGCTACCTGAAGCCAGGTGCTTGCGTAGGCTCTTGACGTATTTCCAGTTACTGTACTGTGTACCCTGCACAGTTGCACCTACAGTATAGCTACCTGAAGCCAGGTGCTTGTGTGCTTCTTCTGATCCTATTAATAGCACAGGCAGGCTCTTGATGTATTTTCAGTCACTGTACTGTGTACCCTGCACAGTTGCACCTACAGTATAGCTACCTGAAGCCAGGTGCTTGTGTAGGCTCTTGACATATTTCCAGTTACTGTACTGTGTACCCTGCACAGTTGCACCTACAGTATAGCTACCTGAAGCCAGGTGCTTGTGTGAGTACTTGACGTATTTCCAGTTACTGTACTGTGTACCCTGCACAGTTGCACCTACCTGAAGCCAGGTGCTTGTGTAGGCTCTTGACGTATTTCCAGTTACTGTACTGTGTACCCTTCACAGTTGCACCTACAGTATAGCTACCTGAAGCCAGGTGCTTGCGTAGGCTCTTGACGTATTTCCAGTTACTGTACTGTGTACCCTGCACAGTTGCACCTACAGTATAGCTACCTGAAGACAAGTGCAGGTGTTCTCATACTAATAATACTACAGGCAGGCAGTTGATAATGCTAGCTGCAGTATAATCTATATATATACATCCCAGTTTTGTTCAGCTACATCTCACTGCAGGCCAATAGTATGTCTGGAAGGCCAACAAGGAGAGGCAGACAGTCACAAGCCAATAAAAGAGGGCAAGCAGGCTCTGTGTCTAGAGGCAACAGTGCTGGTCGTGGACACAGTGCATCCTCATCAACACGTGGCCATGGGACACGCTTGGCCTTTTTTTCGGGCAGCTGGCCGTGTTGAGCTGCAACATGCAGAAGACTTGGTCAAGTGGATGACCAAGCCATCCTCATCCTCCTCATCCTCCCTCACCCAGGCTCAGGGTACGTTGTCTGGCAAAGCAGCTGCCAACGTGGCCTCTTTCCTCAGCTCAATGGCATCAGTCACTCCTTCCCTAGCCCCACCATGTTCTCCTGAGGAGTCCCCCGAACTGTTTGGCCACAGTGTTGGGTACATGCTCCAGTAGGATGCCCAGCATTTTGAAGGCTCCGATGACGGTACTCAGCTAGAGGAAGGCAGTAACGTGAGCCCAGACAGAGGGGGTGCCCAAGAAGGACAACAATCTGGCAGTCATGTTCCCCCTGCTGCAGCATACTGCCAGGTTTGCTCCAGTGATGAGGAGGGAGGGGATGATGAGGTCACTGACTCCACATGGGTGCCTGATAGGAGAGAGGAGGAGGCACATCACCAAAGAGGCAGGATGTCCTCCAGGGGTCAGCCTAAGGGCAGCACATTGACTGCATCAAACCGCAGAGCTCCGCATGTGCAGGGCGCTGCTGTCTCTGCGCGTTATTCCAAAAGTTCTTTGGTGTGGGCCTTTTTTGAGATGAGTGCATCAGATCGCACCTCTGCTATTTGCAACATATGTCTCAAGCGTATCTTGCGTTGCCAAAACATCTCCTGCTTGGGCACCACATGCTTGACCAGACATATGTTGACCTGCCATGCAGTTTGTTGGCAAGCGTACCTAAAAGACCCACACCAAAGGAGAAAGAGGACCTCTCCTTGCTCCACATCAGCTGGGATCTCCAACCCCACTATACCTTCAGTCCTCTCTGAGACCTGCACTGAGAGGAATGAAGGTGTAGAATTAGGTGTGTCACAGCCAAGTACTTGCGGGCAATCTACTATTGGTACACCGACGTCAGATTGTACCAGGCAAATTTCCCTGCCCCAGCTGCTGCACCGCAGAAAGAAATTTGCTCCCAGCCATCCACATGCCCAGCGGTTGAATGCTAGCTTGGCAAAATTGCTAGCACTTCAACTTCTACCTTTTCAGTTGGTAGACTGCCCCTTTCCGTGAGTTTGTGGAATGTGCGGTTCCTCAGTGGCAGGTTCCCAAACGCCACTTTTTCTCACGGAAGGCGATTCTGGCTCTCTACCGGCATGTGGAAGGCAATGTCTTGGCCTCGCTGGACAGGGCGGTCAGCGGTAAGGTGCATAATACCGCTGACTCATGGTCCAGCGGACATGGACAGGAACGTTACCCAAGTTTCACGGCGCATTGGGTGACTCTGCTGGCAAATGGGAAGGATGCAGGACAAGGTGCAGGAGTGTTGGAGGTTGTTCCGCCACCACGCCTCCAAAATGTCACTACTGGTGATTCTGACACACCTCTCTCCTCCTCCCCCTCCTCTTCTTCTTCATCCATGGCCTCTTCCTGTGCTTTGTCCTCAGAACCAGCGGTGCTCCATAGGCATTCCAGGCACTACACAAGTACGCAGGCCAAAAGATGCCATGCGGTGCTTGAGCTGGTGTGCTTAGGGGACAGGCGCCACACTTGGGCAGAGATTCTGTTAGCTCTGCAGGGGCAGGTTCAGAGGTGGTTGACGCCATGCTAACTTAAGGCAGGAATGGTGGTTTGCGACAATGGCACCAACCTCCTCTCCGCCCTCCGACAGGGACAACTGACCCATGTGCCCTGTTTGGCTCACGTCCTTAACTTGGTGGTGTAGCGGTTCTTGGGCAGGTACCCGGGCTTACAGGATGTCCTGAGGCAGGCCAGGAAAGTCTGTGCATTTCCGCCGGTCATATAATGCCAGTGCTCGGCTGGCAGACCTCCAAAAGGAATTTAACCTGCCCAAGAACCGCCTAATCTGTGACATGCCCACCAGGTGGAACTCAACGTTGGTCATGCTGCAGCAGCTGCACACGCAGCAGAGGGCCATCAATGAGTACCTGTGTGACTATGGCACCAGGACAGGGTCAGGGGAGCTTGTTTTTTTTCCCCACACCAGTGTGCCTTGATCAGGGATGAATGCACTGTCCTGTCACCATTTGAGGAGGCCAGGAGTAGACATGTGCAGGATGCAAAAATGAGTTTAGTTTAGTTTCGATTCGTTATTTAACTAAATTCGTTTAGTTATATTAGTTGCATTTGTTACATTCGTTTTCGGGATTCGTTTAGTTTCGTATTCGAAAAAATTCGACCACATTCAAAAAAAAAAAAAAAAACTATCAAATTCGAAAAAATTCTACCACATTTGAAAAAAAATTTGACCGAATTTGAAAAAGTAAACTATATATAACCATTTTGCGAAATTCGAATTTCATATAGAATGAAATCTAATTCCAATAGAAAATATTTGAATAGAATAGAAAATAAGAATAGCATGCAAATCAATAGAACAGAATAGAAAAAAAATATAATATATTCTATTCTAATCTTTTCTAATCAAATTCGAATTCATTCTGTACCAAATTCCAATTCCGGAAGATGTGTATGTGTGTATGTGTGTATGTGTGTATATATATATATATATTTAAGTGTAGAGGAGAACCACACACAGCTTTCAATCTAGTGTCAGCAAACAGGTCCTCCCACCGACCTTGTATATATAAAAATAAAGTTCAGATGTGTTCTGACTGATCTAAGGAAGGGTGCAAACATATCAGCCTGAAACGTAATCTTTGTCTGAACAGATGATTGTAATGATTTTGGAATGACTCTACTTGCTAAGTGCAGCAACCTTTGGAACTTTTTATATATATATATACACACACACACACACACACACACACACACACACACATATATATATATATATATATATATATATATATATATATATATATATATATATATATATATATATATATATATATATATATATATATATATATATATATATATATATATATATATATATATATATATATATATATATATATATATATATATATATATATATATATATATATATATATATATATATATATATATATATATATATATATATAATTTTATTGTTTTTCTAGTCTATCCTTTTCTATTCTTTTCTTCTATTCTAATTCGATTTTCAAAATTAGAATTTCGGAAAATGGTTTTATATATATATATATATATATATATAAAACCATTTTCCGAAATTCAAATTTCGTATAGAATGATTTTAAATTTGAATAGAAAAGATTAGAATAGAATAGAAAACCAAAAGAACAGAATAGAATAAAATACAATATATGTTTTTCTTGTTTATTCTTTTCTATTATTTTCTATTCTAATCTTTTCTATTCAAATTATTTCAATATTTCTTTATTAAAATTTTCAGAAACATTAACAAAGAGGAAAATGCAGTTGTTACAGCATGTTGAATGTTCCGACTGGAGTAAATGAGTCCATAACGGAGAAAGAAGTTGGAAATATAGCATAGGTAGTTTAACAAATGAGACTAAACAGTGGTGGATCATGCTTATTAATGCAAACAAAGAAACAGAGTGGCTCAAGACGGGAGGGGTGGGGCGGGGAGGTGAAGGGTGGGGAGGAGCACCAACCAGCTTAATGAATTATTATTTCATAGTATGAGTGTGGATAAGAGAATAAAGAAGACAAAGCAAGCCAAGGGGAAGTTGTGAGATAGTGAGTACGTTATAATGATACAGAGCATTTTGGATGTGTAAGCCAGGCAGACCAGTTAAACAAAAATGTTTCCATAGTTAGATTCTTCCTAGCTACTAGTTTCTCCATTTCACACTGGAGGTTCAGATCAGTGATTGTATTGGCAATGGAAGGAGAATCTGTAGATTTCCAGAGTTTGGCAATGTTTAGTTTTGCTGCGAGTAGAAGATGCACTATTACTACTCGTGATCTGGTGGAAAATTTTTCAATGCCCAGATGTAATAATGCTAACGAGGGATTAGGAGGCGTTGTTACCTGAGATATGTTGGAGATTATGGTAAATATTTGTTTCCAGAACGAGCTTATAGATCTGCAAAACCATAGGATGTGAGTTAGTGTACCTGTGCTTCCACATGTTCTCCAGCATGTAGAGGGATGTCCTGGGAAGAATTTGGAGAGATGGTAGAGTGTGAGATACCATCTGTGTATCGTTTTTTGATAAGATTCCCAGTGGTTAGAGCAGTGGGAAGCTGAGAAGGTGTGTTTAACCACTTCAATACCAGGCACTTAGACACCTTCCCGCCCAGACCAATTTTCAGCTTTCAGCGCTGTCGCAATTTGAATGACAATTGCGCGGTCATGCTACACTGTACCCAAACAAATTTTTTATCATTTTGTTCCCACAAATAGAGCTTTCTTTTGGTGGTATTTGATCACCTCTGCGGTTTTTATTTTTTGCGCAACAAATAAAAAAAGACCGAAAATTTTGAAAAAAAACAAGTTTTTCTTTGTTTCTGTTAAATTTTTTTTGTAAATAAGTACGTTTTCTTCTTCAATGACGGGCACTGATATGGCTGCACTGACGGGCACTGACTGGCACTGATACGGCGGCACTGATGGCACCGATGAGGTGGCACCAATGAGGTGGCACTGATGAGGTGGCACTGACAGGCACTGATAGGCGGCACTGATGGGCACTGATAGGTGGCACTGGTAAGCGGCACAGATGGGCACTCATAGGTGGCACTGATAGTTGGCACAGATGGGCATGGATGGGCACTGATAGATGGGCACTGATGGGCACTGACAGGTGGCATGAATGGACACTGATGGGTGGCACTGACGGCACTGGTTGTTTGCAGTGATGCCCCTAAGGGTGGCATTGTTGGGCATCACTGCAACATAATTGTGCCAATCAGTGCCCATTTGTGGGCACTGATTGGCACTGACTGGGCACACTGGGCACATGTGGATGGCCATGGGGTACATACCTGGCCATCCACATGTTGCCCCTTCCCTGGTGGTCCTAGTGGCGATCCCTGGTGGTCCAGTGTGGTGATCTGAGGGGGGGCTGCGCTGATAAACAATCAGCACAGACCCCCCCTGCCAGGAGAGCCGCCGATCGGCTCTCCTCTAATCGCGTCTGTCAGACGCGAGTGAGGAAGAGCCGATCAACGGCTCTTCCTATTGACAGCGTGATCAGCCGTGATTGGACATGGCTGATCACGTGGTAAAGAGCCTCCGCCGGAGGCTTTTTACCAAGATCAGTGTAGCGGTGTGTCAGACTGACACACCGCTCCACCGATCGCCGCGATTCGCGCCCCCGGGGGCGCGCTGCGGCATGTTATCCTGCTGGACGTCATATGACGTCCAGTCAGGATAACACAACCACTTCCCGGACGTCAATCCGCTATAGGGCGGGCGGGAAGTGGTTAAAGGCACGTGTCCACATATTGGGCGTAATAGTAATGTTTAGTTCTTCTGACCAATTTGAGAGAGATGGTATTTGGGAGTAGGCTCGATCGTCATTCAGTGCAGAGTACATTGTGGAGATACCATGTTTTGGGTAAGTCGTGTGTGTATAGAAGTTGTGTATCGGTTCAGGTATTTTGGTCATATTGGGAAGTTTAGATGATTGAAGGAAGTGAGAGATCCTCAGGAATGTAAAGGCTTCTGTGTGGGGGAGGTTGTATTCGGTTTGGAGATTCGTGAGAGTTTTCAGGGAACTGTTTGTGTGGTAGAGGTCTGAGATAGTATTGATCTTGTGTTTCTGCCAATTTTGTAGGTTTGGGTTAGGTAACAGCAACATTAACGATCTGAGAGGGATTGGTACTGTGTGCGACGGGTGACCTGTAGAGGTCGTCTGGGTGAATTTCTTCCATACTGTCAACGAGGCCGCGATTGACGGGGGATCCGTCCTTGTGTTTGGTAGAGAGCCCACTGGTGTGAGAAGGAGTACCTCGCGTAGGGTGTTTGGTTTGAAGGAAGATGATTCCATGATCGACCAGGACTTATTGGAGTTTGGGTGCCACCAGTAGTAGAGCTGGTCCAGGATGGAAGCGTAGTAATAAGTTTGTATGTGGGGAAGGCCTACCCCTCCTTTTTTATGATGTCTGCTTAGGATGTAGTGAGCGCATCTGGGCCGTTTGGTTTCCCATATATATCTGGAGAGTTGTTTTTGGATGTAAAAAAGGAGTGGGGTATAGGTAGAATCACTGTGCGAAATAGGTAAAGCAGTTTAGGGAGGATAAGCATTTTAAAGGAGACAATCCTTCCTAGTTTAGAAAGGCCTGTTTTGCGCATTTGGTTGTGGAAGTAGTTTTTGGAAAGCACGGTAGTTTAGGTCATAGAGTTGAGGAAGAGAGGAGGCTGATTTTATCCCTAAATATGGGATGGATTGTTTTGTCCAAGAATAGGGGAGAGTCCTCTCCAGGAGGGATTGTTTACTGCTTGTGAGATTAAAGCGGGAGGATTAGGGACTTAGAGGAATTAATTTTATTGAAGGAGGCAGAGCTAAATTGGGCAATGATGTCTTGGATTGCTGGCATAGATTGGGCTGGGTTTGTGATCAATAGTATGACATCATCAGCAAAGAGGCTTATTTTGTGTTCCTTGTCGCTGTGTATGATGCCTGAAATGCGCTCATCCCCTCTAATCCTTGCTGCTAGAGGTTCCATAAGTAGAGCAAAGACGAGAGGGGAGAGTGGGCAACCCTGGCGGGTGTCGTTAGTAATCGCGAATGGTGTAGACAGGGTTCCGTCTGATAGCACTCTGGCTGAGGGATTTGAATAAAGTGAAAGTATGGCAGTTTGAAACCAGCCTGTGGTTCCAAATTTGGATAGTACTGCTCTTAGAAATCCCCAGTGCACCCTATCGAACGCCTTCTCTGCGTCCAATGAAAGTAGCAGAGAAGGCGTTTGTGATTGGGCGACCCGATGAATTAAATTGATGACCCTTCTTGTTGCATCCGGGGCCTGTCTGTCCGGCATAAAGCCTACTTGATCCAGGTGCACCAGAGAAGGAAGACAGGTCATTAATCTGTATGCCATGACTTTTGCAAGGTTGTAGAGGGATGAGTAATAGTCGCTAAAGGCGTTAGCTATATCCTGTGGGTTTGTTAATAGTTGTTTGGTGGTGGGATGGTGAAGGGAAGCTATTTTATTTTTAACCCATTGAGCCTTGACCTGTCGGGCTAGTAAGGCTCCAGCTTTATTTCCTAAAGCATAGTATTTGGCCTTAGTGAATTTGAGATTGTTTTCAAATCTAAAGAGTAAAAGTGAGCGGAGTTTTTGCCGCTGCTCTAAAAGGTCACTGGCTAGTTGTTGAGATGGAGCAAGTTTATTTTGGTTTTCTAACCGGGTGATTTGGGAAAGGACCTCGTCAATCTGCTTAAACCTCTGGTTTTTAACATTGCTATGAAGCTTAATTAAAACACCCCGCATGTAGGCTTTATATGCTGACCAAAGTACAAACCTATCAATTTCCGGTTGATTGTTTGTTTTAAAGTAGGAGCAGTGTTCAGTAGCGAGATTTTGAACAATATTTGGAGATGAGGGAAGAGTCAAGTCTCCATATTCTGGTAGTCCTTTGTCTATAGTTTCCCACAGTAAGGGAGATGGGTGCATGGTCCGACCATGTGATGGATCCATTGTCGGAGTGTGTCACGTCTTGAAGGGTGAATTTAACAACAAGGAAGAAGTCAATGCGGGAGTATGAAAGTTGAGAAGAGGAGAAGTAGGAAAAGTCTCGTTCGTTACTGTGTTGGCATCTCCATGGATCATAAAGATCGTTTGCTTGAAGAAAGGGGTTCAGAGCAGATCGATGGTTTCTAATCGTGGATGTAGTGTCCAAGCTGGGATCTCCAATTATGTTGAAGTCGCCTCCTATAAGTAGTCTCCCTTTACGAAGTCGTGTTATTTTCTTGTATATTTGGTTGTGGAATCTCAGTTGTCGTTTGTTCGGTGCATAAATGTTGACCAATGTATAGGTGATTTGGTTTACATCACATATGAGGATCAGAAAGCGGTCGCGGGGGTCCGCGATTGTTTGATGCAGTTTAAATTGTAGTGTGTTCCGTATGGCGGTGAGGACTCCACTTTTCTTCTTCTGATCTGAGGTCAAAAAAACCTGATCGAAATTTTTTAGAGTGAATCTGGGAGTTTTGGCAATTGCAAAATGAGTCTCTTGTACTAAGAGTATATCAGCTTTTTGGGTGTTGGCTTCTCTGAGGAGTGTAGATCACTTCTGTGGGGAGTTTAGACCCCTGGCATTAATAGAGACAATTTTAAAAGCCATTCTAGGGTATTAAAGATAGGGAGGATTGTCCCTAGGTCTGGGTGGTGCTTCGTTGGCGTAGATCGAGTCTCTAAGCTCACTTGATGTGCTGTGAACGAGCTGAGTTGTCTGTTGTTTAAGGGGGTAGCGACCCGGGTATAGCTTGGTAGAAAGGCAGTTAGAGATTGGCTGGTGCAGGGAGTGGGTAGAGGGTCTGTGATTAAAAAGGAAAAGCCCAGTAACAAAAGAGACCTGGGCTCAATGTGCAGAAACTACTGCAAACAATCAGCAGGGGGGAGAGAACTTTTGTCCACAACGTGGGACAGGTATCTCTGAACAGGCAGGCAAGTACTGGATAGAGGCGTTACAGTTTCCCAGCTATTTAGTGGGTTCTTGGAAGGGTACGGGTCGTAGATGTCAGGGATTTGGAGGGTCTCCTCCAGTCTCCATGTGAATTGGAGGGTGATCAGAAGGGCATGGCCGTTCCTCCGGGATGATGTGCCAGTTTCTCAGGAGTGTAAGACCCATAGAGAGGGTACGAACTACATGCGTTTTGTTTTGATGAGTAATAAGTAGTCTAGTAGGGAAACCCCATTTGTAGGGTATCTTATGATTCTGAAGTGCTTTGGTTATAGTCGACAGGTGTCTACGATTTTCCATTGTTGCTTTGGATAAATCAGCATACAGAGCGATGTTGGCGAAAGGGTCAGGGAGTCTCGCGGATCGTTTAGCTGCGTGCATGACTTTTTTCTTAACAGTGAAAAAGTGGATGCATGCTAAAACATCCCTGGGTGTGGAAGCAGGAAGGTGAGATGCCTTTGGTAGTCTATGTGCCCTGTCAATTTCCATGTCACGAGCAGATAGGTCAGGCAAAAGGGCACGCATTAGGGATTGCAGAAATTGTACCAAATCCGATTGTGGGATCGACTCTGGAATATTACGGAATTTAATATTGTTTCGCCTGGAGCGGTCTTCCAGGTCTGCGAGCTTCAGATTAATCATTTGAAGTTCATCTTCATGGTCTGCAAAGCCATCCACTAGCTCATTGTGAGCAGAGAATAAATCTCCCATCTTGGCATCCATTTGTGTTATGGCTTGATCATGCTGGTTAACAGTTAGTGAGAGTGAGGAGACCAGCTGTGGAAAGATCAGTATATAGGGTTTGCCTTAGTAAGAGCAGCATGTTCTTCATGGTGTTCTCAGATAGTGGCTGATCTGAAGCAGGGAATGTATCAAGCACTGATGATTTTTGTGGAGGAGGGAGAGTGAACAGGCAGGGAGCTGTGACAGGCAGTGTCTGCTGTGGCTCATCCGTTCTAAGCCGAGTTTTGGCAGGGCTGGAAGTTGTGGATGAGTTAGGAGGAGAGCACTCACCCGGTATGTCTGAGGATCGGTGTTGCTCCGGGGTCAGTGTAAGGCTCTGATTGCGATATGGTGAGGAGAGCCGCTCTGTCATATCTCGGCCGGCGCCATCTTGGCCGCTCGTCAGGTCTGACAGGGCATAATAGTCTGTCAGTTTCCTGGGGAGTGTAGACGATTTTCTCCTCGTTTTCCCTTCACAGGAGCTGCTAATTAAGTCGCTTTAGCTGGATAAACTGTGGAGCTGTGATTCTAAGCAGCCATCCACACAAGCCGGCAAGCCACGCCCCCTCAAATTCGATTTAATTCTATATGATATTCGAATTTCTAGTCTATTCTTTTCTATTCAAATTCATTCTATGCAAAATTCGATCTTCAGAAGCCATGTTCTGAAATTCGAATTTCGTATAGAATGAATTCAAATTTGAATAGAAAAGACTATTATAGAATAGAAAATAATAGAAAAGAAAAGCATAGAAAAACAATAAAACAGAATAAAAAAAATTATTATATATATGTATTCTATTGCTTTATGATTTTATATTCTATGTTATTGTATTTTTTAGAAAATCGATTTCTATTGTTTTCAAATTCGATTCAAATTTGTTTTCGAATTCGATTATGCTTTCGAATTCGATTCAAATATGTTTTCGACTTCGATTCGAATGTTTTCGAATTCGTATATGTTTTCGAATTCGATTTGAATTCGTTTTCTTTTTTCCAGATTCGTTTAAATTCATCACTTTTGCAATTCGGAAATTCGGATGCATCCGAATTTCCGAATAATGAAAAATTCATCCGAATTTCGATTCAGAACGAAACGAAATGCACATGTCTAGCCAGGAGGATGGTGAGCAGTGAAAGTGCATGCATCAGTGACACTGTCCCCCTTGTCCACCTGTTGGAGCACACGCTGTGTGGAATAATGGACAGGGCACTTGAGGCAGAACAGAGGCAGGAAGAGGACTTCCTTAGCTCTCAAGGCCCCCTTTATCCAGACAGTGTTCCTGTGTGCCTGCTGATCACACAGGAATAGGAGGAGGAGGAAGAGGATTGTGTCAGCATGGAGGTGGTGCCTGGCACTCAGCATCAGCAGCAGTCATTAAGGGATCATTTACAGTCCCAAGAAACCCATGGACTTGTACGTTGCTGGGAGGAGGTGGCTGCTGATCATGTTGTCCTTAGTGACCCAGAGGACTCCGGACCGAATGCCTCAGCAAACCTACGCTGCATGGGCCTCCCTGATCCTGCAAAGCCTGCGGAAGGATCCTCATATTCGTGGTATCAAGAAGGGGGATCATTACTGGCTGGCAACCCTCCTTGATCCACATTACAAGGGTAAGGTTGCGGACCTTATCTTGCCGTCGCAGAGGGAGCAGAGGATGAAACATCTTCGGGAGGCCTTGTAGAAAGGTCTGTGCAACGCGTTCCCAGAGACTGGGAGGTTACAAACTCCTGTTCCTGGACAACGTGTTGCTGAGGGTTCGGTCAGTCAAAGAAGGAGCGGTGGAGAAGGTGGCCATCTGACCGATGCATTCAGACAATTTTTTGGTCCGCAGCCCCAAGGTATGATCGGTTCTAGCAACCATCGCCAGCGTATGTTTTACATGGTGCAGGAATACCTAGGGGCAAGATCTGACTTGGACACCTTTCCCACCGAAAATCCTCTGGGTTACTGGGTCTTGAGGATGGATCACTGGCCAGAGCTTGCACGGTATGCAATTGAGCTACTGGCCTGTCCTGCATACAGCGTTCTTTCGGAACGCACATTCAGTGCTGCTGGAGGCTTTGAAACCGATCACAGGGTGCGCCTGTCCACTGACTCGGTTGATCGACTGACCTTCATAAAAATGAATCAGTCTTGGATCACCACCAGATACCAAGCACCTGATGCTGATGTAACTGGATACATTTTTTTGAAATGTCAGATCCCTTCAAGACTGCCTATGCTGATGTTGAGTGATTGTCCTGTTATGCTGAGTGACTATCCTCTTCCTCCTCAATGATCATGCTGATAGCTTGTAAGAATATTTTTGTTTCTGGGTGCTGCCACCAGTGGCTAAGGCCCAATTTTTTCAGCCCTTGTTTAACAGGGGCGTATAAATTACAATTTTTGATGCAATTCTTTGCAGCAGGGCTCGTTCCTGCGCTCCAACTAGAGTATCTGTGAGGGGTTGCAGTGTTGTAGCACCAGCACCAGTGCCTAAGGTCGAATTTTTCAGCCCCGGTTTAACAGGGGCGTGTAATTACAATTTTTGATGCAATTCTTTGCAGCAGGGCTCATTCCTGCGCTCCAACTAGAGTATCTGTGAAGGGTTGCAGTGTTGTGGCACCAGCACCAGTGCCTAAGGCCCAATTTTTCTGTCCCTGTTCAACAAGGACATGTAATTACAATTCTTGATCTATTTTACAGCACGGCCCGTTCTAGCACCCACCAAGAGTAACTGTGAGGACTTACAGTGTTGTGGCACCAGCACCACCACCACAGGCCCCATTTTTCTGCCCCTGTTCAACAGGTTTATGTAATTACATGTAATTATGTAATTACAATTCTTGATCTAATACTTCACAGCAGGGCCCTGTGAGGGCTTACAGTGTTGTGGCAACACCAACACCTAAGGCCACAATTTCTGCAGAGTATATAGGGCAGGCCCCTTCTTTCAAACATCTAACTTACAAACGACTCCTACTTGCAAACGGAAGGAGACAACAGGAAGTAAGATGAAATCTACCCCTAGGAAGGGAAATTCTCTCCTGTAAGAGTTAATATGGGAAAAACGTTTCTCCTTTCCACTGATGCTTTATCACCAATCCTTGTTTCACTAAAAACCCCAAATTTTCTAAAAACATTTGTCATTGGGACAGAAAGTGAGGTGAAATCTTCTGAAGAGGAGCACAGACAGCAAAACAAATGTCACAGGGGTGATAACCCTTCCCTATGTTTTCCAGAAAGCTTAAAATAGATTTTTTGGCTGGAGCTAAACACGAAAAAAATGTACCAGTTCAAAATCACAAACAGATTCTACTTAACAACAACAGATGCAAACAAAGCCTGGGGAATGCCCAGGAAAAAACCAAAGCCTACTTACCACCAGCTCGCAGACAACCAAATTGACCTGTCTAACAGTACGCGTTAAAAACAGGGGTTTAGTCCACACGCATTTGCAAATGCATGCGTAAGCCACAGAGCCTCGTCACGGCACCCTGATATCTGTGGTCCTAACACTAAAAATATGAGTGTCCCCACAGTGGAGGCACATGCATTCTAATGGATAAATGCTGGCAGGAGGACTGGCAGATTCTACTTAACAACAAATCTACAGTCCCTGTCTTGTTTGCACCGCCTGTATACTGCTGTTCAGAGTATATAGGGCCTGGGGGCCCCACGCCTTTCCTTTTTTTTATTTGGGTGCGGGGTTCCCCTTAATATCCATACAAGACCCAAAGGGCCTGGTAATGGACTGTGGGGTACCCATGCCGTTTGTCTCACTGATTTTCATCCCTATTACCGGGACCCAACATTACATTAAAGCCGTAAGCAATTTTAAATGACTTTTAAACACGTGCCACTTTACAGGCATACTATAGACACCCCCCAGGTACAATATTTAAAGGAATATTTCACTTTTTTTTTTCACTTTAAGCATCATTAAAGTCACTGCTCCCGAAAAAACAGCCATTTTTAAAACTTTTTTTTGCATTGATACATGTTCCCTGGGGCAGGACCCGGGTCCCCAAACCCTTTTTAGGACAATACCATGCAAATTAGCCTTAAAAAATTAAATTAGCACTTTTGATTTCGAACGTTTGAGTCCAATAGACTTCAATGGGGTTCTAACGTTCGTGCAAATTTTCGGTCCGTTCGCAGGTTCTGGTGCGAACCGAACCGGGGGGTGTTCGGTCATCCCCAGTTCTTAGTGATCCAGAGGGTCGCTACTTACTAGTATCTGGCACAGTAGATGGGGGGACTTACACATTCATTTCTTACTATGCACCTAAAAAAGGCCAAGGGAGATTCTTTGAATCTGTCTTACGAAACTTGAAGCCGTACTTCCTGGACACAGTTATTTTAGGGGGTGACTCTGGGAGGTGTTTGGCTCATCCCTAATGGTGATTGGTTGTATCAAAATTATTGTTCATAAAATCATATAGTGGACTCAATCCACTAAAACATATAGATGAATAAAAAGTGCTTTTATGTGCGTATGTGTCATCCAATTAAATTCGAAAGTGCTTCTAAAGTCCATGCGATTTGGAAACTGCTGTGTAGCTAATCCAAAGCAAGCCGCAGTAATTTATGCGATTTGGAAACTGCTGTGTAGATAATCCAAAGGAAGCCACAGTGATCACACTCAGGTGCTCCCCCTAGGTATTAAACGCTCACCTCTGAGCGTGTGACTTTGCACTTAAGCTTAGTCAATACATGCCTGTGAACCACCTCTGGGGCTCTGCAGTTTTATCCAGACTCCTAGACCCGTCAGCACTATACCTCGGTTGAGTAAAAAAGGACTGGATGGTGTAATAACATTTTAACAGTTTATTAATCACATAAAACCCCCCTATGGGGTACTCACATACTACAGGTGCGTCAGTGTGCCACTCTACATCAGGCAAACAGCATGTAAAGATACCGGATCGGTATTGGGATGGTATGGGATTCTTTCCTGACAGGTCACCTGCTGAATGTCCGTCCTGTTCCTTCCGCAACGCATATCAATACATGGACGGCTAACCTGTCTGTTAATATAGGGAGTCCTTGGCCATTTTGTTGTAGCCCGCGGACACTCTAGTGATAGAACCTATGTGTTTCATGACAATATTATATGGAGATTTACTGCTTGGATACATCTATCAATAATAGCAGCTCTCCAAATCCTCCATATTGTCAGCACCCTACGGTGTCCCAGATGTTCCACCTGGCTTCAAAACATAAAAACTTTAAAATGCTAATATTAAGGATGAATGTGGAGGAATCTGCATACCATCCCTTATGGTGATCAGCATTGGATTGATACCTCATCATAATAACAATAGATGGCCTAAATACATATATAATAATAAATGGAAACAGAAAATATCATAATAGTAAAATATAAACCGAATACCTCCAATGACATCAGAAACCGCTATAAAATCACAAAAAATTGCATAAAAATTGCATCATAAAATCGGAGGAGAAGGAACCCTCCTATCAATATGAAAATGGTAAATATGCAGAAGGGATATAATGATGTAATAAATCCAGAGAGTAGTGTGAATAAAAAAATATATAAATTAAATTTACGTTAAAAATATTGATTTTAAAAAATATATGTTTAAATACGTATGGGTATTTTAATATTAGTATGGTCAGGACTTGAAGATGAATATATACTTTTATAATAATTATAATGTGGAGACGGGTTTTTTGCTACTCTCATACTGAACTTATGAGATAGCAAATAATATTGAATTTTATATCTAGTAGATTAAAATACGTAATAATTACTCAAAAAACACTTTAAATCAAATTCTTTATTCAACCCCCGGGTGATAAAGAGCCTAACTGGTGAATCCACCATGATTCACGCTTACTAATATCCCCAAAAATCACATACCTTCTGTACTTTTATTGTGGACATCCCTGAAGTGTACAGAGAGGAAATGTTTATCAAATCCCTTCTGGATGTTCCTAACATGTTCCTCCATGTGTTCCTTTAGTGCTCTTATGGTTCTGCCCACATAGATTAACCAGTTCCCGACCGGCGCACGCCGATGTATGTCGGCAGAATGGCATGGCTGGGCAAATGGGCGTACCTGTACGCACGCCGGCCAGGAGCTCCGTGAGTCGGGTCGCGGGTCCCGCGGACTCGATCGCTGCAGGGATACTCGCAATTGCCTCACGGAGATGACGAACGGGGAGATGCTAATGTAAACAAGCATCTCCCCGTTCTGCCTAGTAACAGTGTCACTGATCTCTGCTCCCTGTGATTGGGAGCAGAGATCAGTGACATGTCACATGTAGCCACGCCCCCCCCACAGTTAGTAACACATACCTAGGACACACTTAACCCCTCCCTAGCCCCCTAGTGGTTAACCCCTTCACTGTCAGTGTCATTTACACAGGAATCAGGGCATTGGTATAGCACTGATTGCTGTATAAATGACAATGGTCCCAAAAATGTGTCAAAACTGTCCGATGTGTCCGCCATGTTGCAGTCACGATAAAAATCGCTGATCACCGCCATTACTAGTAAAAAAAAAAAAAATAATAAAAATGCAATAAAGCTATCCCCTATTTTGTAAACGCTATAACTTTTGCGCAAACCAATCAATAAACGCTTATTGAGATTTTTTTTTTTACCAAAAATATGTAGAAAAAATACGAATCTTCCTAAACCGAGGAAAAAAAATGTTTTTTTATATATTTTTTGGGGATATTTATTATAGCAAAAAGTAAAAAATAATGCGTTTTTTTCAAAATTGTCGCTATTTTTTTGTTTATAGCGCAAAAAATAAAAACCGCAGAGGTGATCAAATACCACCAAAATAAAGCTCTATTTGTGGGAAAAAAAGGACGTCAATTTTGTTTGGGAGCCACGTTGCACGAAGGCGCAATTGTCAGTTAAAGCGACGCAGTGCCGAATCGCAAAAAACGCACTGGTCAGGAAGTGGGTAAATTCTTCTGGGGCTTAAGTGGTTAAATTACACGGACATTTGACTGTATAAACCACGCCCACTGTGTCGCATGAAATAAAGTCCCTGATGGCATATGTTTGATTTGACTTAGGGTTGGAGAATTCCTTTAAATTTCTAATATTAGTAGGGACCCTCACACAGCTTTAACATCGTCCACAGCTATGAAAACCTTTTATGTCCCAGAACGTCTTTGGCTTAGGAGGCGGTGGTTCAACCACATTACAGTGCCTTGCAAAAGTATTCACCCCCCCTTGGCATTTTTTGTGTTTTGTTGCCTCAAAACCTGGAATTAACATGGATTGTTTGAGGATTTGCATCATTTAATTTACAGAACATGCCCACAAATTTGAAGAAATTGTGAAGCAAACAACAAATAGGACAAAATAACAGAAAATGTCAATGTGCATAACTATTCACCCCCCTAAAGTCAATACTTTGTGGAGCACCTTTTGCGGCTATCACAGCTCCAAGTCGGTTTGGATAAGTCTCTATGAGCTTGCGACATCTTACCACTGGGATTTTTGCCCATTCCCCTTGCAAAACCGCTCCAGCTCCTTCAAGTTGGATGGTTTGCTCTTGTGAACAGCAATCTTTAAGTCTGACCACAGATTTTCTATTGGATTGAGGTCTGGGCTTTGACTAGGCCATTCCACTGGTCACTGTGGGGATGTTGTTCTTTGGGTGATGTGATGTGTTGGGTTTGCGCCAGACAAAGTATTTTCTTTGATTGCCAAAAAGTTAAATTTTAGTCTCATCAGACCAGAGCACCTTCCTCCATACATTTTGGGAGTCTCCCACATGCCTTTTCGCAAACTCAAAACGTGCCATTTTGTTTTTTGCTGAAAGTAATGGCTTTCTTCTGGCCACATAAAGCCCAACTCTATGGAGCGTACAGCTTATTGTCGTCCTATGTACAGATACTCCAGTCTCTGCTGTGGAACTCTGCAGCTCCTCCAAGGTTACCTTAGGTCTCTGTGCTGCCTCTGATTAATGCCCTCCTTGCCCCGTCTGTGAGTTTTGGTGTGCGGCCGTCTCTTGGCAGGTTTGATGGTGCATCAAAGATTTGGATATTTTTTATAACCTAACCCTGACTTGTACTTCTCATCAACATTGTCCCTTCTTGTTTGGAGTTTCTTGGTCTTCATGGCAGTGTTTGGTTAGTGGTGTCTCTTGCTTAGGTGTTGCAGCCTCTGGGGCCTTTCAAAAATGTGTATATGTAATTACAGATCATGTGACACTTAGATTGCACACAGGTGGACATCATTTCACTAATTATGTGACTTCTGAAGGTAATTGGTTGCACCAGAGCTTTTTGTGGGCTTCATAACAAAGGGGATGAATACATATGCACATGCCAATTATCAGGTTTTTATTTCTGAAAAATAGTTTTATGTATATATTTTTCTAATTTTACTTCACCAACTTAGACTATTGTGTTCTGATCCATCACATATAATTCAGATTAAATAAAACATTGAACTAAAGGCTGTAATGTAACAAAATAAGTAAAAAGCCAAGGGGAGTGAATACTTTTGCAAGGCACTGTATGTACCAATCTGTCTCGCAAGTTAGGTGCCCTCTTATGCAGCGTACACACAGTCGGACTTTTCGACTGGACTGGTCCGACAGACCGAGTTCGGCGGACAATCCGATCGTGTGTGGGCTTTATCGGACCTTCAGCTGACTTTTTCAGTCGAAAATCTGACAGACTTTAGATTTGGAACATGCTTCAAATCTTTACATCGTATCTCCGCCGGACCCAGAAATCCGCTCGTCTGTATGCTAGTCCAACGGACAAAAACCGACGCTAAGGCAGCTATTGGCTACTGGCTATCAGCTTCCTTATTTTAGTCCGGTGTACGTCATCACGTACGAATCCGTTGGACTTTGGTGTGATCGTGTGTAGGCAAGTCCGTTCATTAAAAAGTCAATCGGAAGTCCGTCAAAAGTCCATTGAAAGTCCGTCGGAAAGTCTGTCGGACCAGTCCGGTCGAAAAGTCTGCCCGTGTGTACGCGGCTTTATATGCAATTCTGGGTGTTTCTGACTGACTTCCCTTGAGGTGGGCATCCTGTTTTAGAACATGCCAGTATCTGTGGATAATTCTTTCCACCTATTTTGTAGATTAAAATCTAAGACGATGTATGTGCCCATATCTTTTTTAGTTCCATCATTCTTGGTGTTGTCCTTGAGTAGATCTCCCCTATCCATATCTCTGATTTTATTCTTCTCTTTAGTCAGGAAATCATCACAGTAACCCTTTTGTTTGAACATTTTACTTAGCATCTCCGATTGTAGTTCAAATTCAGCATCTTGTGAGCAGTTTTTTCTTATCCTCATATAGTGACCTCGAGGAATATGGTCTAACCAGGGTCTAAAGTGACAACTCATAGTGGGAATATAAGAGTTGCAATCGGTCGCTTTAAAATATGTGTTTCGGATCTCCAAGTCCAAGAAATGTATCATCTCCTTACTTAGAAAGAAAACAAAGTAGATATGGTGCTGTTCTGTTTTGATATGTTCCTGATGACAGGTGTTTCTAATTAAAGGATTGAATTTAGAAAGAATGCTATTAAAACTGCCCTACCAATTTATACCATTAAGTGGAGTACAGCTGGTTCTCGGTGATAGGGTACTGTGCATCTCACGCTGGCTCGCTCATCGGGAAAGGAAAAATTCGTTTTTTCCTTTCCTGAAGAGCGGTACGCATTGCTGACAGGTGTCTGGTATGAATCATGAGGGGGAACGCCGCACCAAATTTTAAGTAAAAAACCAGCATGGGTTCCCCTCCAGGAGCATACCAGGCCCTTCGGTCTGGTATGGATTTTAAGGGCAATCCCCTACGCTGAAAAAATCGGTGTGGGGGTCCCCCCCAAAATCCATACCAGACCCTTATCCGAGCACGCAGCCTGGCCAGTCAGGAAAGGGGGTGAGGACGAGTGAGCGCCCCCCCTCCTGAACCGTACCAGGCCGCATGCCCTCAACATGGGGGGGTGGGTGCTTTGGGGGAGGGGGGTGCCCTGTGACCCCCCACTCCAAAGCACCTTGTCCCCATGTTGACGAGGACAAGGGCCTCTTCGCGACAACCCTGGCCGTTGGTTGTTGGGGTCTGCGGGCTGGGGGCTTATCGGAATCCAGGAGCCCCCTTTAATAAGGGGACCTCCAGATCCCGGCCCCCCACCCTATGTGTATGAGTATGAGGTACATCGTACCCCTACCCATTCACCTAGGGAAAAAAGTGTCAATAAATAAAACACACTACACAGGTTTTTAAAGTAATTTATTAAGCAGCTCCGGGGTCTTCTTCCGACCTCGGGTGTCTTCTTCCGACTTCTCCGCTCTCTCCGGCCTCTTCTCCCGGTGTCCAGTTCTTCTCCCGGTGTCTGGCCTCTTCTCCCGGTGTCCGGTTCTTCTCCCGGTGTCCGGCTCTTCTGCCGGGCTCCTCCGCTATCTTCTGCCACTCTTTTGCTAGCGGTGGCCCGGTCTTCTGCGCCGTCTTCATCCCTCTTCTCTTCTTCCGATGTTGACACGACGCTCTCTCCCGCTGTAATGCTGTGTGCGAGTTGCGCAACCATTTAAATAGGCATGGGGCGTGGTCACCGGGTGATGTCACCCGGTGACCCCGCCCCCTTATGACGCCACAGTCCCAGCGCAATGCTGGGACTGTGACATCATAAGGGGGCGGGGTCACCGCCTATATAAGTCATTGCACAGCTCGCACACAGCATTACAGCGGGAGAGAATGTTGTGTCAACATCGGAAGAAGAGAAGAAGGGAGAAGACGGCGCAGAAGACCGTGCCACCACTAGCAAAAGAGCGGCAGAAGATAGCGGAGGAGCCCGGCAGAATAACCAGACACCGGAAGAAGAGGCCGAACACCGGGAGAAGAACCGGACACCGGGAGAAGAGGCCAAACACCACGAGAAGAGGCCGGAGAGAGCGGAGAAGTCGGAAGAAGACACCCGGAGCTGCTTAATAAATTACTTTAAAAACCTGTGTAGTGTGTTTTATTTATTGACACTTTTTTTCCCTAGGTGAATGGGTAGGGGTAGGATGTACCCCATACTCATTCACATAGGGTGGGGGGCCAGGATCTGGGGGCCCCCTTATTAAAGTGGGCTCCCGGATTCCGATAAGCCCCCCGCCCGCAGACCCCGACAACCAACGGCCAGGGTTGTCGGGAAGAGGCCCTTGTCCTCATCAACATGCGGACAAGGTGCTTTGGGGGGGGCCGCAGGGTGCCCCCCTCCCCCAAAGCACCCACCCCCCTATGTTGAGGGCATGCGTCCTGGTACGGTTCAGGGGGGGCGCTCGCTCGTCCCCACCCCCTTTCCTGACCGGCCGGGCTGCGTGCTCTGATAAGGGTCTGGTATGGATTTTGGGGGGACCCCCACACCGATTTTTTCAGCGTAGGGGATTCCCCTTAAAATCCATACCAGACTGAAGGGCCTGGTATGCTCCTGGAGGGGAACCCATGCCGGTTTTTTATTTAAAATTTGGCATGGCGTTCCCCCTCATGATTCATACCAGACACCTGTCAGCAATGCGTGTCGCTCGGCGCTGGCTCCCGCGAAGGGGCTCGCAGGTGTCAAATCTTGCCGATAACAACGGCGAGATTGACACAATATTGCGGTCACCTACTGTAAATCAATGAAAGAAAAAGAAAAAAAAATATATGTGGCGTTGTTCTGTTGTGTACCTGGTGGTAGGTGCTTCTAATGAAACCCTGATTAAAGTGTAAATGATGTTCCTATAAATACATATATGAACTACTATTTGCAAACAGTATGGTCTCCTTTTTGCCTATGGACGTGATGGTGAAAAACAATTTAAATAAATATAAGTATAAGTGATATAATATAAATAAACCAAACCGATATAATACTACTAATGTGTTGAATCATTAATACTCCAAGTGTATATAGTGCAAATCGTGGTCTATAAATAAAGTGTCATGTATATTTAGATACGTCGCAATCTGTGAACATTGGTATAAAACATATGTGATGAATTAAGCACAATTCACCGTGAATCTATTTATCCCATAAACCAATATAATCAAAAATCAATACTTCAAAAACAAATATTATGTAAAATAAACATATAAAAATAGATCTCCCAGCATGTAAAATTCCAAAATGCCAATATTAACTGATCAATAACAATAGTCCAAAATCATATAGGATCAATAAAGTGCTTGTCATGGTTATGCAATAGAGTTTTGTCTGTCAGCTTACCTGTCTCCATGTGTTCATCTCTAAAGACCAGCTGACTTTCACCTGACTCCTTTTATAAACTCTCCTCTAGCATGGCTCCACCCCAGCTCCTATCAGAGAACTCTATATTAACCTCCACTGCAGGCCAGCCCTGCTGATCAACCTTTGTGTGTTTTGGCTTCCTGTTCCTGCCTGCAGTGTGCTCTACGTTTGTTTCTGTTACCGACCTTGGTGTGTTCTTACTATTTCTGTCTGCCCGTGACCCTGACCTTTGGCGTGTCCCCGACTATCCCTGTTTGTCTGTGACCCTGAACCTTGGCGTGAACTCTGTTGTCCTTGTCTGCTTGTGGCCCTAACCTTGGCTTATTCCCTTACTATCCCTATCCTCCTGTTGCCTACTGTGAGTGTGAGCTGGGGGTCGCGATCTGGAGCCAGTTGCAGCCCAGTCCATCCTCACCACTAGAGGCTCTGGTGAACACCTGCTGGCTCTTAGACTCCGCGCCCCAGGGAATCTTACGCTCTAACCCCGGTGTGATCCGTGTTGGTGTTCCAGCGGCCCTGCCTTTCTTACCACCCTGACTCCCATCCGCAGCAGTCAGCCGTAGGGTCCACTACCTTGCGGTGCACTCCTGATCCCAACGGTGTGCATCTGTCACCTAGCCTTGAGGTGACCTGACAGTTTGATCAGCCATGGACCCCGCTGACGTGCCGCTTCCTGCAGCTGATCCAATGCAGGGCATAGTTCGCAGACTCGAGACCCAGGAATCTAATCAGACTGGCTTCCCGCTTCGAGCAGCTCCAGGCCTCCTTGGGAAACCCGAACCTGCAGCCTCAAGTACAATCAGCAGCTGCACCTATCGCACCGGTCGCAGCCACACATTCATATTTACTGCCAGCTCCGTCCCATTTCTCTGGGGACTCCAAGGCCTACAGGGGCTTCCTCAGCCAATACACCATTCATTTTGAGCTCCAGCCTCAAAACTTTGATCGGGCTAAGGTAGCATATATCATTTCCCTCCTCTCTGGTGAAGCTTTAGCTTGGGCTGCCCCCTGTGGGAGAAGAATGACCCGGTGGTTTCCAACCTGTCCGACTTCTTGAAGCTTTTTCGTAATATCTTGGAGGAGCCAGCTCGGGTTTCTTCAGCGGCTAGTGCCCTTTTACGCCTTCGCCAAGAATCTTGTTCAGTGGAACAATAAGCGCTTCATTTCCGTATCCTCACAGCTGAATTGAGCTAGAACAATGAGGCCCTGGTCGCAACCTTTTTACATGACCTCTCTGACGGAGTGAAGGACGAATTGGCAGGAAGAGCCATCCCCCCTGGTCTTGACGATGTAATTTCCTTGTGCAATCAGATTGACATTTGTTTCCAGGAGAGGTCCCTAGATAAAAGACGCCAGCACCCCCTAGGTCCTAGTCAGCCAGAACTCTTCCACCGTCACCCTGTGGAGCATCCTGCCTGCTGAGGAACCTATGCAGCTGGGCCGGACCAGACTAACCTCGAAGAACGTGCTAGACGCAGTACTCTGGGCTTGTGTCTTTATTGTGGGGGCAAGGGTCATTTTCGTGACTCCTGCTTGCTTTGTCCGGGAAGCGCTCGGGTCTAATACATTTAGAAGATGGAGTATTGGACCCAGAAACATCAGCTTCTCGTCTTCTTCTTCAGTTGTTCCTCTATGTAGGCCCTTCTCCTCAATTGGTCCTAGCATATCTAGACTCCGGGGTTGCTGGCAATTTTATGGACTGGAGAACTGCTTCTTCTATGAAGCTTACCCTTTCTCCCCTCGCTACACCACTGGTAGTCTCGGCAATTGATGGCACTGTGCTCCCAGACGCTACCTATTAGGATGTCGGTAGGGATACTCCACCAGGAGTGGATTTCCTTCCTCATTCTACCCAAGGCCTCTACCCCCATTGTATTGGGCCTTCTTTGGCTACAGCTCCACTCTCCACATGTGGACTGGGTCTCTGGGCAGATCCTGGCTTGGGGTCCTTCGTGTTTCTCGTCCTGTCTTCTCAAGGTGGCCCCCAAGGAGAGACTTCCCATTGCTACCACATCCGTATCTTCTGATCTTCCCATGGCATACGGCAATTACCGGGATGTGTTCTGTAAGAACTCTGCTGAGGTGCTTCCTACCCACAGATCTTTTGACTGTGCCATTGACCTTGTCCCTGGAGCAACTCTGCCCAGGGGTCGCACCTACCCTCTGTCCATTCCAGAGACCCAGGCCATGTCTGAGTATTTCGCCGAGAATCTGGAGAGAGGTTTCATCCAGAAATCCTTATCGCCTGCAGAAGCAGGGTTCTTTTTCATTGCTAAAAAGGATGGTACCCTCAGACCCTGCATCAACTATCGAGGGTTAAACGCAGTGACTATTAAAAACCGATACCCCTTATCTCTAATATCTGAGCTATTCGACAGGTTGAATGTCCGCACCGTACCATTCAGCGCCTTAGTGAGCAAAATCTCTATGCCAAGCTGGAGAAATGTTCCTTTGAATGTCCTGAGGTCCTGTTTCTGGGATGTTTTGTTTCTAGTTTGGGTCTTCACATGGATCCCGGAAAGGTCTAGGCCATTACCAACTGACCCCTTCCTGCTAGCCTCAAGGCCACACAGCGCTTTCTTGGCTTCACAAATTATTATAGGCAGTTCATAAGGAATTACTCTTCCATTGCCGCACCTATTATTGCTTTAACCAAGAAGGGTACGAATGCCAAAGACTGGCCTCCTGAGGCTGTCTCTACATTTCACGATCTGAAACAGGCCTTTGTTTCTGGACCTCTCTTGAGGAGACCAAATCCTGGGGACCTATTTTTTATTGAAGTAGACGCTTCTTCGATGGGGGTGGGAGCTGTGCTTCTTCAGTTCTTTGAGAAGAGACGTCAACCATGTGCGTTCTTCTCCAAAAAATTTTCTCAGGCAGAGATAAATTATGCCATTGGTGATCGGGAACTTCTCGCAATTAAATTGGCGTTGGAAGAGTGATGTCATCTCTTGGAGGGTTCCCCTCATTTCATTATGATCTTTACTGATCACAAGAATCTACAATACCTACAGAATGCTAAACGTCTGAACCCCAGACAGGCCAGGTGAAGTCTCTTCTTTTCTCGTTTTAAATTCACAATTACGTACAAACCTGGTTCCTGCAATGGTCGGGCTGATGCGCTCTCTAGGTCATTTGACACTTTGGACGAGGAGTCCACCCCTGATCCTGAGCCGATCATTCCGACCTCATGCATTGTTGCCCATTCTACCACCCTGGAATCAAAAATTCCTCCTGGCAAGACCTTTGTTCTCACGGAGCTAAGAGCAAAGATCCTTCATTGTGGACATGATTCCAAGGTGGCAGGTCATGCTGGGTTCCTCCCATCCTTCCTGCTCATCAGTCGTCTCTATTGGTGGCCTAATCTCCGCTCAGATGTTAAAGATTAAGTTAAGGCTTGTCATGTCTGTGCCCAGTCTAAATCTTCCACACAAGCCCCTGCTGGTCTTCTCATGCCCTTGCCCATTCCTAAGTCTGGTCTCACATCGCCATGGATTTTACCACCGATCTTCCACTGTCAGAGAATAATACGGCCATTTGGGTGGTAATCGATCGATTCTCCAAGATGGCTCATTTTGTTCCTCTTTCTGGTCTCCCTTCTGCCCCTGCCTTGGTTCCCATTTTTGTATGAGAGATTTTCCGCCTTCATGGTGTTCCTTCCCATGTCGTTTCGGACAGGGGTGTTCAGTTTACATACTGTTTTTGGAGAGCCTTTTGCAAATCCCTCAACATCACCTTGGATTTTACCTCTTCTTACCATCCCCAATCCAATGGCCAGACTCAGAGGGTTAATCAGAAGTTGGAGATCTTTCTCCGTAGCTTGGTCTAGGCTCATCGCAATGATTGGGCATCACTACTCCCGTGGGCAGAGTTCTCCCACAATAATCATGTCAATGTCAGTTCTCAGAAAACACCCTTTGTCACTGTTTATGGAAGACATCCTCAACTCCCTCTTCCTATGACCTGTTCTTCTAACATTCCAGCCTTGGCTACTGTTCAGGAATCATTCAAATCCATGTGGGCTCATGATTCCCTCCAGAAAGCTGCCAACAAATTCAAGAGTTTTGCTGACCGTCGCAGGCGTAAGCTGCCTTCTCTTCAGCCAGGAGACAAAGTCTGGCTCTCCACCAGGAACATCAAACTCCGAGTTTCTTCTCTCAAATTTGCCCCAAGATTCATTGGTTCGTACACGATAACTTCTAAACTGAATCCGGTTTGTTTCAAGCTCCAGATTCCCAAAAGCATCAAAATCTCTATCTCCTTCCATATTGCCCTTCTGAAGCCATTAGTCCTCAATAAGTTCTCTCATCCTCTCTCTACCGCAGCGCCGGCCTCTGAGGATAATCAGGAGTACGAGGTTAGCCAAATTTTGGATTCCCGACTCTGTAGAGGCATTCTCCAGTACCTCGTGCATTGGAAGGGGTTTGGTCCTGAGGAGAGGTCGTGGATCAAGGCTTATGAGGTCTTTGCACCTCGTCTGTTGAGGAAGTTTCATTTGAAGTTTCCCTCTATACCTGGTCCCAGGCAGGGAAGGGGGAGGCCTCGTAAGAGGGGGGTACTGTCATGGTTATGCAATAGAGTTTTGTCTGTCAGCTTACCTGTCTCCATGTGTTCATCTCTAAAGACCAGCTGACTCTCACCTGACTGCTTTTATAAACTCTCCTCTAGCATGGCTCCACCCCAGCTCCTATCAGAGAACTCTATATTAACCTCTGCACTGCAGGCCAGCCCTGCTGATCAACCTTTGTGTGATTTGGCTTCCTGTTCTTGCCTGCCGTGTGCTCTACATTTGTTTCTGTTACCGACCTTGGCGTGTTCTCACTATTCCTGTCTGCTCGTGACCCTGACCTTTGGCGTGTCCCTGACTATCCCTGTTTGCCTGTGACCCTGAACCTTGGTGTGAACTCTGTTGTCCTTGTCTGCTTGTGGCCCTGACCTTGGCTTATTCCCTTACTATCCCTATCCTCCTGTTGCCTACTGTGGGTGAGAGCTGGGGGACGATGGGGGTCGCAACCTGGAGCCAGTCCATCCTCGCCACTAGAGGCTCTGGTGAACACCTGCTGGCTCTTAGACTACGCGCCCCAGGAAATCTTACGCTCTAACCCCGGTGAGATCTGTGTTGGTGTTCCAGCGGCCCTGCCTTTCTTACCACCCTGACTCCCATCCGCAGCAGTCAGCCGTAGGGTCCACTACCTTGCGGTGCACTCCTGATCCCAACGGTGTGCATCTGTCACCAAGCCTCAACTCAACCCAGCCCCTAACCTGACAGTGCTCTTGTGCCAGTGAAAAAAACTGCTCTTGATCTCATGCCAATATTAATAAATAACAATAGTCCAAAATTATATAAAACCAATAAAGTGCTTTTGTGCCAGTGTGGAAACCAACGCTTGATCTAATTCACTTTCAATGGGTGATCACACCATGCGTGCCTTATTTGTGCTCCTATTTTGACTGCACTCACCAGAAACTTCTCCCCCTCCTGGGGTCTGAGGCATCCACAGTATATGCCACTGTGTAGCAATTTAGGGTTTATACCGTCCTTGGTGGTGGTTAAGAAAAGTTCCCATCATATACCAAACATCATAAAAGAAAGAGGGAGCCCAATAGGGTGATACTGTATCAAACTGTTTATTGCATAAACATGTGGAAAGGTACTTACATTCAACTGGAATAATACAAGCATATGTTGCTGACACTAGCGCCTGTAGCCGGAAGTGATGCAAGGATGTATGCTGACTCCGCCCTATCTCCTTACTTATGTCCCATGATAAATTAATGTTTTGATCATGGTCATTCATGGTTTGGAGTAATATTTCCAGAGAGGCCTTGCTCCCCTTCCATATAATTAACAGATCGTCAATGAATCGTCTGTACAACATGATGTTGGGATCTGTTACATAGAACACCTTCAGCTTCCCATTTTGCCATGTAAAGGTTTGCGACACTTGGGGCAAATTTTGCGCCCATTGCAACGCCTTTGATCTGTAAATAGTAGGTATTTTGATACCAGAAAAAATGATGTTCTAGACAGAAGTTCAAACATTATAAAATACATTTTCGTTGATACTTTCTCACATCACTATTGTTTTTCAAAGCCCACTTGACTGCCCTCATGGCCCCTTGATGGTCAATATTCGTATAAAGTGATGCCACGTCACCAGTAGCCATCACCAAATCATCATTGGTTGTGCATTCAATTAATAACTGCAAGGTATGCTTTGTGTCTTTCAAAAAGGCATTTGTGTTCCTTACTAAAGGTTGGAGGTGAATATCGATATATTCTCCTAATCGGGCTGTTAGGGAATCAATCCCGCTCACAATTGGTCTACCTGGGGGGTTATCTTTATCCTTATGAATTTTTGGTATGTAATAGATAACCGAAATTCTACTGTTAGTGGGGACTAGATACTTTTCCTCATGTTTGCTCAGTAATTCTCTTTCGGTGCCATAATGAATGATGGATTTCAATTCCTTTTTATATATCTTTGAAGGATCTCTTATTTTAATATCTGATAAGTGCTTCTGTCCTCCAGAATCCTATTCATCTCTGTTTTATATTGCTCTAAGGACAACACCACAATCCCCCCTCCCTTATCTGCCGGGCGAATTACAATGTCTTTTCTGCTCTCTTAAAATCTAAGCTTTGGATTATCTACACAGCAGTTTCCAAATTGCATGAATTACTGCGGCTTGCTTTGGATTAGCTACACAGCAGTTTCCAAATCGCATGGACTTTAGAAGCACTTTCAAATTGAATTAATTGGATGACACATATGCACATAGAATCACTTTTTATTCATCTATATGTTTTAGTGGATTGAGTCCACTATATGATTTTATGAACACTATATTTTTTTTTTAACAGTAATTTTCATACAACCAATCACCATATGGATGCACGTTACGGCACTTTGTACTAGTGTGATTATTTATTTTCATTTATATGTTCATTTTTAAGTATTCATAACTATTTGTTGCACTATTGTCACTAGTAACTGGATGTAACACGGGGTGTGATTCACATGCATATTTGCACTTTGGTTATCACATATATATATATATATATATATATATATATATATATATATATATATATATATATATATATATATATATATAATGGGAAGAGTATATTTTAAAGTGCAGCGTATATATTTATTTCTGCTTATATCTGCATGTTTTTATGAGACGTGTTTAACGCTTGCAGCTGTTTCACGGTGCCATTTAGGCAATTTATAATCAGAGGTGGCTTACAGGATCTTTTATATATACTTGTGTTATTTATCCCATATACCTCTTAGCAGCCCCATGGATCCATTTGCATTTTTTGATAATAGGGAATTGGATTTGGAAGATTTATTTTCAGAGGCAACAAATAAAGATAATGATATCCTACATATGTTTAGGAAATTAGGACATTGTATGGACAAAAAATATTTGGTGGGATTTGTCCACAATGAAAAAATATTTAAAAGATAACATGGTACCCAGGAAACATAGATGTACCCATTAATGATGGTTTATTAGGTGAGGACGATATTGAAGAATGGTATATATTTTTTAATGGGAAAGGGAGAGAGGTTATGGAATTTTTATTCAAAAGGAAACAACGCAAAATGAGAACTATAGAAAATCAAATTAAGGAGATTCGGTATAAGATTGAACCTTTTAAAGATAGCACTGAATACACCAAACATATGGGGGAACTCCAGAGAAATATGCAGAAAAAGGATTTAGAGAATAAAAACATCACAAAAAAGAAGTATCAGTGTGATTTGGGGGACTATTAAAAGAAACAGGTCTTCAGGTGGCAGCCCACAGTTGGGGCCACAAATGGCGGAGCTCCCCAGGAACCAAGCACTAATAAAGGGAGTCATCCCACAGATCACAATGTGGGGTTTAAAACACCACAGAACCAGAGGCAATATAATCCACCTCAACAGCCAAAGGTGTACCCCAATAGTGAATACTCCATGAATCATTACCCAGAAAGGGATTATGGTCGCCCACAAGGACAACCATATAATGGTTAAAAAACCATACAATGGACAATACGATAATAGAGGATATAACCACAGTGGAGGTAGACCACCCTATTATGGTCACCCACAAAACCGTGGTAACTGGAATAGGGGCATACAGGGGAATAACAGTTAATGGAGAGGTAACCAAACAGGAAATGCACCTTACTATAAGGGACCGCAGCAGTATGGTCAGAACCCACAGACATACCAGTACAACCAACATCCACAAACCACAATATCAATATGGAGGCCCACCTCAAGGTGATTATCAGCATCAAGGGGGACCGCCTCCTCACAGAGGCCCCACTCAAGGGGAAGGATACTATTACTCTCCAAAGCCACAGAGGGCAAGATTTAACAGACCACCTCCAGATCAATATGAGGTACCTTTTCACAATAGTTATCAACCCCTATACGATGAGATTGAATCAGCACACAGAAACTCTTTTTTTAGGGAGAGGCCAGATAGGCCCCACACAGGTTGGAAGAAACATAGGAAAAGGGGGGGGGACAAGCTGGACGAAGGCTTCAACAAAAAAAGAAGGCAGGAAGATTAGGAGAAGGCATCTATAACCTGAGTGGCATTGATCTTACTAGGGAAGAGACATTAACTTTAGATAAAGGCATCAAATTCGCCCCCAAAAAAGGTCTCAACAAGTTTGAGACATACAAAGGGATTCAGAAATTCATTTGCAAACTCAATGTGAAAAAGTATTACGCTCAGAACCCTGTAGAGAAAGCAGCATTGGGGAATAACTTCACTCAAGTAAGGAACAATTCGGTGTTCAATCCACATATACTGAACAACAAACATGTGAATCTTTTCAAAAAATTAGTTACAACGGACCAATTAAAAAGGTGTATGAACAAAAGGACACCAAGAAGGGCCTCAAAAGTTTAGAGAGTAGAAAAGACATTGTAATTCGCCCGACAGATAAGGGAGGGGGGATTGTGGTGTTGTCCCTAGAGCAATATAAAACAGAGATGAATAGGATTCTGGAGGACAGAAGCACTTATCAGATATTAAAATCAGATCCTTCATTATGGCACCGAAAGAGAATTACTGAGCAAACATGAGGAAAAGTATCTGGTCCCCACTGACAGTAGAATTCGGGTTATCTATTACATACCAAAAATTCATAAGGATAAAGATAACCCACCAGATAGACCAATTATGAGCGGGATTGATTCCCTAACAGCCCGATTAAGAGAATATACTGATATTCAACTCCAACCTTTAGTAAGGAACGCAAATGCCTTTTTGAAAGACACAAAGCATACCTTGCAGTTATTAATTGAATGCACAACCAATGATGATTTGGTGATGGCTACTGGTGACGTGGCATCACTTTATACGAATATTGACCATCAAGGGGCCATGAGGGCAGTCAAGTGGGCTTTGAAAAACAATAGTGATGTGAGAAAGAATCAACGAAATGTATTTTGAAATGTTTGAACTTCTGTCTAGAACATCATTTTTTCTGGTATCAAAATACCTATTTACAGATCAAAGGCGTTGCAGTGGGCGCAAAATTTGCCCCAAGTGTTGCAAACCTTTACATGGAGAAATGGGAAGCTGAAGGTGTTCTATGTAACAGAGATCCCAACATCATGTTGTACAGATGATTCATTGACGATCTGTTAATTATATGGAAGGGGAGCAAGGCCTCTCTGGAAATATTACTCCAAACCATGAATGATACGATCAAAACATTAATTTATCATGGGACATAAGTAAGGAGATGATACATTTCTTGGACTTGGAGATCCGAAACAAATCACAAGGTATTGAAACAAGAACTTATTTTAAAGCGACCAATCGCAACTCTTATATTCCCACTATGATTTGTCACTTTAGACCCTGGTTAGACAATATTCCTCGAGGTCAGTATATGAGGATAAGAAAAAACTGCTTACAAGATGCTGATTTTGAACTACAATCGGAGATGCTGAGTAAAATGTTCAAACAAAAAGGTTACCGTGATGATTTCCTGACTAAAGAGAAGAATAAAATCAGAGATATGGATAGGGGAGATCTACTCAAGGACAAAAACAAAAAAGATGGAACTAATGAAGATATGGGCACATGCATCGTCTTAGATTTTAATCTACAAAATAAGGAGGTGGAAAGAATTATCCACAGATACTGGAATGTTCTAAAACAGGATGCCCACCTCAAGGGAAGTCTGTCAGAAACACCCAGAATTGTATATAAGAGGGTGCCTAACTTGCGAGACAGATTGGTATATAATGTGGTTGAACCACCGCCTCCTAAGCCAAAGATGTTTTGGGACATTAAAGGTTTTCATAGCTATGGACAGTGTTACAGCTGTGTGAGGGTCCCTACTAATATTAGAAAATTAAAGGAATTCTCCAACCCTAGGTCAAATCAAACATATGCCATCAGGGACTTTATTTCATGCGACACAGTGGGCATGGTTTATGCAGTCAAATGTCTGTGTAATTTAATCTATGTGGGCAGTACCATAAGAGCACTAAAGGAACGCATGGAGGAACATGTTAGGAACATCAAGAAGGGATTCGATAAACATTTCCTCTCTGTATACTTCAGGAATGTCCACAATAAAAGTGCAGAAGGTATGCGATTTTGGGGCATTGAGGCACTAAAAGGTCATTGGAGAGGGTCCAACTTTGTAAGGGATAATAGTAAGCGTGAATCATGGTGGATTCACCGGTTAGGCTCTTTATCACCCGGGGGGTTGAATAAAGAACTTGATTTGAAGTGTTTTTTGAATCATTAATTAAGTTTAATAATTAATTAAGTTTTTTAATCTTGTAGGTATAAAATTCAATATTATTTGCTATCTCATAAGTTCAGTATGAGAGTAGCAATAAACCCGTCTCCACATTATAATAATTATTAAAGTATATATTCATCTTTAAGTCCTGAACACACTAATATTAAAATACCCATACGTATTTTAAACCTATATTTTTTAAAATTAATATTTTTAACGTAAATTTAATTTATATATTTTTTATTCACATTACTCTCTGGATTTATTACATCATTATATCACTTCTGCATATTTACCATTTTCATATTGATAGGAGGGATCTTCCTCCTCCAATTTTATGATGCAATTTTTATGCAATTTTTTTGCGATTTTTATAGTGGTTTCTGATGTCATTGGAGGTATTCGGTTTATACTTTACTATTATGATATTTTCTGTTTCCATTTATTATTATATATGTATTTAGGCCATATATTGTTATTATGGTGAGGTACCAATCCGATGCTGATCACCATAAGGGATGGTATGCAGATTCCTCCACGTTCGTCCTTAATATAATATAGCATTTTAAAGTTTTTATGTTTTGAAGCCAGGTGGAACATCTTGGACACCGTAGGGTGCTGACAATATGGAGGATTTGGATAGCTGCTATTATTGATAGATGTATCCAAGCAGTAAATCTCCATATAATGTTGTCATGAAACACATTCTATCACTAGAGTGTCCGCGGGCTACAACAAAATGGCCAAGGACTCCCTATATTAACAGACAGGTTAGCCGTCCATTTATTATATATCCCCCTGAAGTAGATACAGAAGTTGGGGAGGGGACAGGACGGACATTTAGCAGGTGACCTGTCAGGAAAGAATCCCATACCATCCAGATACCGATCTGGTATCTTTACATGCTGTTTGCCTGATGTGAGAGTGGCGCACTAAAGCGCCTGTACTATGTGAGTACCCCATAGGGGGGGTTTTGTGATGAATAAACTGTTAAAACGTTATTACACCATCCAGTCCTTTTTTACTCAACCAAGGTATAGTGCTGACGGGTCCAGGAGTCTGGTTAAAACTGCAGAGCCCCAGAGGTGGTTCACAGGCGTGTATTGACTAAGCTTAATTGCAAAGTCACACGCTCAGAGGTGAGCGTTTAATACCTAGGGGGGAGCACCTGAGTGTGATCACTGTGGCTTGCTTTGAATTATCTGCACAGCTGTTTCCAAATCACATGAATTACTGCGGCTTGCTTTGGATTAGATACACAGCAGTTTCCAAATCGCATGGCCTTCAGAAGCACTTTCGAATTGAATTAATTGGATGACACAAATGCACATAGAAGCACTTTTTATTCATCTATATGTTTTATTGGATTGAGTTCACTATATGATTTTATGAACACTATATGATTTTATGAACAGTAATTTTCATACAACCAATCACCATATGGATGCACGTTATGGCACTTTGTACTAGTGTGATTATTTATTTTCATTTATATGTTCATTTTTAAGTATTCATAACTATTTGTTGCACTATTGTCACTAGTTACTGGATGTAACACGGGGTGTGATTCACACGCATATTTGCACTTTGGTTATCACATTTATATATATATAATGTAAAGAGTATATTTGAAAGCGCTGCGTATATATTTATTTCAGCTTTTTGTTCTGCATGTTTTTATGAGACGTGTTTAACGCTTGCAGCTGTTTCACGGTGCCATTTAGGCAATTTATAATAAGAGGAGGCTCACAGGATCTTTTATATATACTTATTTTCTAATTCTTCCTACCCCTCAATCCTAGTTTAAATACTCCTCTAGCCTTCCCATAAAGCTCTCCTCTATCTCAGCAGACCCCCTTCCAGTTAGGCGCAAACCATCTTCAGGATATAGGTTGTGCCCCAATGAAAAGTCAGCCCAGTGCTATTGAGACACAAATCCTTCCTTCCTACATTCGTTAGCCATGCATTCATTTGTTTTCTTTCAGCCTGTAGAAGCAACTCTATGTTAGCCTATGTTAGCCTATGTGCATGGTAACCAATCGGCTTCTAACTTCACCTTGCTTAACCACTTGCCGACCATCCGCCGTAGTTGTACTGCGGCAGAATGGCACGGCTGGGCAAAACAACGTTATGTAACGTCGCTTCGCCCTGTGGCCCACGTAGCCAATGAGCATGCCCGGCGGTCACGATCACCGCCGGGCTCCCGCGAACGCTCGGGGGACATGCAGAACTGGGATCTGTGTGTGTAAACACAGTTTCTGGTTCTTTGAGGGGAGAACAGACAGATCATCTGGTCATACAGATTATGAACAGTGATCTGTCATCTCCCCTACACAGTCCCATCCCCCCTTCAGTTAGAACACACACTAGGACACACTTAACCCCTTCACTGCCAGCACTGATTTTATAGCACTGATCGCTGTAAAAATGCTAATGTGTCAAAATTGTCCGACGTGTCCGCCATAATGTCACAGTCCCGATAAAAATTACAGATCGCCACCATTAAAAAAAAAATTTAATTTTTTTATATATATTTTTGGGGGATATTTATTATAGCAAAAAGTAAAAAATAATGCGTTTTTTCTTTCAAAATTGATGCTCTTTTTTTGTTTATAGTGCAAAAAATTAAAACCGCAGAGGTGATCAAATGCCACCAAACGAAAGCTCTATTTGTGGAGGGAAAAAAGCATGTCAATTTCGTTTTGGTGCAACGTTGCAATTTTCAGTTAAAGCGACGCGTTCCGAATCTCAAAAAGTGCTCTGGTCAGGGAGGGGGTAAAATCATCCAGGGCTGAAGCGGTTAATTAAGCTTTGACAATAAAATCTGGAAACTGATTGGTTTCTATGCAGAGCTGCACCAGATTTTGCACTCTCCAGTTTTAGTAAGTCTCCTATGTGTCCATGGCACATTTGAGCATTTACAGGCATATTTGAAGAGGAGTGTTTACTAGGGTTGCCACATCATCCCTTTAAGCCAGGACACACATTAATTACTCAGGTTCTGTGGCTGATTAAGGTAGTAATTAAACTCACTTGGTGCCTTACCTGCATTAAATCAGCCTCAGAACCTGTGTAATTCATATGTGTCCTGGATTAAAGGGACACCTAGTGTTTACAGGCTGAAAAAGAAAACCCTACAAGCGCATTTTTAAGAGGATCTTTCAGGCAGAAAAAAAACTTGGTGCACATAAGCGTGCAAAACCATATAAAATGCGGCATTTAGGCGCATCAAGCATTTTTAAGTGTCATTTTTTTCTGTTGGCGAGGAAAAAAAATTGCTTTTGATGACTCACGGTTCAGGAATTCCTGTATGTACAAAAAGGTTCTAGTGACCCACCCTGCTCACTTGTATTCTCTGTTGTGGCTAGGGTTGCCACCTCATCCCTTTAAACCCGAACACATATTAATTACACAGGTTCTGTGGCTGATTAAGATGGTAATTAAACTCAATTGGTGCCTTATCTGCATTTAATTAGCCTCAGAACCTGTGTAATTCAAAGGTGTTCGGGTTTAAAGGGATGAGGTGGCAACTCTAGTTGTGGCTGTGTGCAGCTCGTGCAGACGTGTCCAAAAAAGTTTCACAAGTGCAACTCATTGCTGCAGTGCATATGTACCCTGAACTAAGGGAGTTACAAGGACTGTATCATCAAAGGATCTGCATTGGAGGAGATATGTACCTCACTGATCACAAACTGGGATGGACTGAGTCGATGGGAGAAGGATAATCAGCGTAAGTTAATGTTTTTTTTACCTATGCATGTACCCTCTCCACTATACATGATATAGTGATCTATTCCTATTTGTTTGTTTGTTTTTTCAGTAAAATCAGTACACTCTGGAAATCTCTGAGAGATGGGCTCTGCCGTAAGCCACACCATACTTGGGGATTAAATTAGCAACGTCCTTGCATAAGATATATCAGGCCAACTATCCTCCAGCATTCACCCGCATCAGACAACTGCTACATACTTGGAGCCCTTACCACATCACTTTCCTGGGTAGGATTCAGGCAGTGAAAATGTCTATCCTCCCCAAACTTTTTTTAGAGCCCTCCCAAACTACGTGTCCCGCCAGATTCTGGATTCAATACAAAAAGATGTAAACAAGTTTATCTGGAGGAACAAAAAACCCCATTTAGGTAAACAAATGATTTACAGACCAAGGGCCATGGGTGGCCTGGGGTTGCTAAACCTCTGGCTTTACTATCTCTCAGCCAGACTGCTACAACTGGTTCAATGGCACGCTTCTCCACAGGGCATCCCCTGGCTCCGCTTTGAAGGGATCTCAATAGCCCCATATTTCCTTCCAGGTTTATTATGGGCTAAGACCATTTGCCCTAAGGACATTCTCGCATTAAACTCGGTGGTGGGCCAGTCCCTTCACCTATGGGCCCTCTATGAGAAAAAATTCTCACTACTCCCATCTAACCCCAGGCTGGCATCTTACATTGGAAATCCCTCATTTCTCGCAGCATTCCCCAACCCGAATGCATTCACCTTATGGATTGCAAATAATCTCATAACCCTAGACTCCCTACAAAAAAATGAGGTAATTTGCTCTTTTCTATCACTACAAACCTCCCACTCTTTACCCGGTACTGAATTTTATAAATATTTACAAATAAGGCATTTTTTTAACTCACATTATCCTAGAGCTGCCCCTGACACTACATTTGAGAAAATATGTGGCCCTGCATCCAGAGACAAAGGGAGGACTCCCTCCTATACAACTTCCTGGGCAGCCTAAACCTCCCGGGCAAATCTTCAGCCATTGTTGGCTGGGAGCAGGAGACACGGTTGATTGCTTCCCCAGAGGAATGGACTAATAGAATCTCTAATATGCATAAGTTTACAAAATCTATGGCGGTGAAAGAAGCGGTGGTGAAGTTACACACCAGGTGGTATTATACCCCTGCTAAACTACACAAATTCTTCCCCACTGTTTCGGAGAACTGCTTTAGAGGATGCCCAGAGAAGGGGACCCACTTACACATTTTCTGGAGCTGTACTGCTCTTAGGGATCTTTGGCAAAGAGTGACCTCTAAGGTGGTGGAGATCACGTGATTGCATGAACTCATTCAGGAAAACATGGGCTGCTGCATCACTAGTGCAGATTTGATTCAGTCTGAGTGCTGACGCTATAGAGAGCAGACCACTGTGCAGCAGTTCCGGCCATCCGGGCCACCCAGCCACCTAGGACTCATCCCGAACTCCCCCATCAGAACTGCACCGGGACCCCCCCTATATCCATCATGCCGTCCACACCATCCGGACGCAGCGTTCAGCCCGCTGGCCGCACAGGCCCATCCCGCAGGACACTCCGCAGCTCCAGCCTAGCTCCGGCCAGTGCCGAATCACCACCTCACCTCCCATAACCGACTGGCAGCCTGACCGGCTGGCCCACGATCCCCCTCCTGCCGGATCCATCCTCTCATCGGATCCATCCTCTCGCCCATCATCGTAGCCGGACCAGGGAATATAGCGTTTGGACAGCCCGCGGCTCGGGCCTAGCCGGCGGCCATCTTGGTCCTCCCTCCTGAGGCCACAAGCACTCCACTGGCCCTCGGTGAACTTTCCCGCCACCTCCAGGTAGGACCCACCATCCCACGGACCCCCTCTCTGGTCACGATACCAACCCACCCCCCCGGGGCACCACCGCAGCCGCCATCCAATCACCCCGTTCTCTAGCCGCTAGACTCGGAACAGACCACGGCTGCGGCCTAGCTCCAGCCAGCCAGCCATCTTATACCCCTCCCACACTTGTCCAGTGGGCCCCCGTGCCCTCTACACCTGCTACTTTCTCTACACCTGCTACACCCCCTCCTCGATACTGGACCTCACTGCAGGGGCACAGGTTGACACCGGAGACCAGGATATCCACGGCTCTGGCCCTTTCCCAGCATCCATCTTAGATCCTCCTAGACGCAGCCGCAGCACCAGTCCAACCATTAAGTAGTGGCCAGGTCCCCTCACCCCTCCACTGCCCCCCCTCCCCTCCTCTCTCCCGTCTTTCTTCTGGACTATCCTGTACAGGTAAACCCACCGGGGTACCCTAGCAGTTGATCCAGGGTCCTCGAGTCTGATCGCCCCTCGGGGGGTTAGGAAGGAATTTTTTCCTCTGCTGTAGCAATTGGCCAGCTCAGCTAGGGGTTTTTCGCCTTCCTCTGGATCAACAGGAGGGCGGTAGGTAGCCCCTCCATCACCTCCTCCAGAACTTTCCGCACCTTCATCCAGCCCGTCAACTACACTACTCCAGTAGCAGTGGCAGCCATCTGATTCATCCATCCCCCAGCTAACTCATCATCGCTACATCAGTACCATCATTAGATCATCCTTCCTTCAGCAACTTTGTCTTTCTTCCCATGTGCAATTTCAAATACACAGCGGACGCCCTCCACAGGCTAAGAAACACCGCCTCAACTTTACCAACCGCCACTCAAAAAAGACTAAAAAAAGAAAAATTACTAAGGACAAACCCACAATCAACCATCAAATACAGGGAGACACCAAACCAACCACAACAACTAGCATGCGCCCTGATCAACACTAGATCTGCAGTCAAGCACAGACTGGAAATCCACGACTTCATCATCGAAAACAACATAGATTGCCTCTTCATTACGGAAAGCTGGCTAACATCCGACTTCAACACCATCCTAACTGAATTAGTGCCTGAGAACTACAGTATCCTAACTGAGCACAGAATAGGAAAAAAAAGGAGGAGGCCTAGCAGTGATCTTCAAATCACACCTTGCGTTCACCAAACCAACTTTACAGAACTCAGTGCCTTTCATGGAGACACTCTCCCTGCATCTTCAAACAACACCCCAAGACACCATTCACATACTACTATGCTACAGACCACCAGGACCAAAGACCAATCTCCTTACACCACTCACTGAATTCATTTCAATACACACCCTGAAAACCAAAAACTTTCTGGTACTTTAGGACTTTAACCTCTTGGCAAACTCTACCCAAGACCCTATCGCGACCGCCTGCATTAACCAACTGGAAGAACTAGGTCTTCAACGGGCTGGTAAATGCTCTCACGCATGGTTCAGGACACACTTTAGACCTCATCTTCAAACAGAATATGGACATCAACATATTTGACAACACACCACTACCATGGACGGACCACCACGCTATCAAATTTAAAATCACCACTAACACCACCCTCCAAAAACAGAAACACGCAACAACAACACACTGGAACAGATCTCAGAAGAAACTACACTCTGAACTCTTCAAAACCACATTATCAAACAAAATACCATTGCTAAACTTAAACCTCTCAACGGAACAAACACTCAACTCCCTAAACAAAGCATTACTACAAACAGCAGACTCAGTGGCGCCAAAATGCAGAACACTCATCCGCAAAAAAAACTTGAGATGGTATAATGGCACTCTCACCCTACTCAAGTAAGAATGTAGAAGAGTGGAAAGAGCATGGAGAAGAAATCCTACCAAGGAAAGCCATACAAACTACAAAGTACTCACTGTGAAATACCACAAAGCAATCTTCAAAGCCAAAAAAGAACATTTCTCGAACACCATCTCAACTGCCTTAAACCGGCCGCAGGAACTTTTCAAAATAGTCGCCCAGTCAATGAACCCAACCTGCTTAGAGCCCCCAGCAAACGATACTCAAGAATTCTGCAATGAGTTATCAAATTTCTTCGTCGACAAAATCAACAACATTCGGAAATCAATTCAACAGAAAAAAACAACCAGCCTCAATCAACCAAAGCAAAAAGAGGATATTGACACGAACATCACACAACCACCGAATTTCTCTTTTGACCCCAATCACCACTGACACGACTAAAAACATTATCAGAAGCCTTCGAGGCTACTACTCTACTTGTCCGCCTCACAGAAGTAGCAGGAGCCACAGATTCAGGTCTAAAATGGTTTGCATCCTTCTTAGAGAATCGCTCTCAGACAGTGAAACTAGCAGCATTCACCTCTGAAACCCGCGCAATCTCCTGTGGAGTCCCTCAGGGTTCACCCTTGTCACCAGTGCTATTCAACATCTACATCCGCCCACTCCTCAAAATCATCAGAAAATCAGACCTCTGCTTCCACTTATATGCTAATGACACCCAACTCTACTTTCGCCGGACAAAAAGACCACCATTAGCAATTAGAGAAATGCCTCACTTTGATAGATGACTGGATGACCATTAGCTCACTCAAACTAAATGGTTCAAAAACAGAACTTCTTCTCCTACACGCTAACCAAAATTCCAAAACCAAAACTCCGTGGACACCTCCCACCATCTTTGGACAGACCATCTCTCCAAGCACCAAAGCCAAGAGTCTCGGAGTCATCTTTGACTCAGAAATGACAATGGATGCACAAATAGGATCAGTAGTTAGCGGATCTCCCCATCTCCTCCGCCTGCTACAAAGACTCATCCCCTACATCCCAGAAGAGGACAAAGCAGCAGTAGTTGGAACAATCATCAATTCCCGACTCTACTACGCAAACTCGCTCTACATAGGATTGCCCCAATATCAGCTTGCGAGCCTACAACTCATCCAAAACCTGGCAGCAAGACTGCTAACAGGAAAAAAACCCTGGGAGTCCATTTCCCAATCCCTGAGGAGCCTGCATTGGCTAACCGTAAAGAATCGGATCACTTTCAAGACCCTCTGCCTCACCCACAAATGCATACAAGGAAACGCTCCTCAATACCTTCGTGAGAAAATAAAACACTACACACCCTACGCAATCTTCGATCATCTAACCAAAACCTCCTCCTCATTCCCAAATACCGCTACAAAGCAAAGGGAGAACGAAGATTCGCAGTCCAAGGACCTCAGCTATGGAACGTTCTTCCGACTTACATCCATATGGAAGAAAACCATCAGGCCTTCAGGAAAAAACTCAAGACCTACCTTTTCGAAGAAGCTGACAACACAGAACACATCTAGCGCCTTGAGGCAATTCAGTTCGCATTTGCAGCGCTTTACAAATCATTCATTCATTCATTCATTCACGGGCGCCCAGACTACACTTACCCATCAGATGTGCCAATTCTTCGCTGACATTCCTGGAACCTCCCCACCTGAACAGAAATTATCACATACACTTTTCAGTGCAGTCCAATGGTCTATAGCTCTATTCTGGCGTTCCCCCGGGGTCCCCTGGGAACAGGTCCTTAAACGAATGGCAGCTATCCAACTCATGGAGAAGGTCTTCCACACTATCATGGATACCATGCACGTCTACGAGCTGAAGTGGGGGTCCTGGTCCCCGTGATCTCCCGCACGCCTCCTTTCTCGTTCTGTTTGAGCACTCGCACTGACAGCAATTCCCAAAAGGTTATCCCGTAAACGATTTAGTTTTTTCGCTTAGATTTTGAATTCTTTTATTCTTATTCTTTTTTTTGGTTTTTTTTGGTTTTTCTTTAGTATCGTTTCTAAACTAATGTACGCTGAAACAGCACATAGCCGTGTAGGAATCCTACATAGCCCTTAGTTCACATTAGGTCTCACCCTTTAGGGCTGTCTCCCCACGGAACTGCACTAATGCAACACTATTATAAAATACAGGTCACTATAGTTCTTGCCTGTAAAATGATTTTCTTTTATTTCTTGATGTGTGAACTCTGTAATTAATGCTTTGTGCACTCTGTTACACGTCATATGTTGTCACATTCAGTGTAAAAGATGCTCATTCTCTATGAATGCATTTTCTTTTTCTCAAGAGATGTTTATTATCTGTGAATGCATTTCCCTTTTCTCAATAAAAAGTTTGTATTAAAAATAAATAAATAAATAAAAGAAGCCACAAGTGAAGCCCTAGCATGCCCTACTCCCCACTACCCCTATGCCGCAGAGTTACCGTAGAAGACAATGGAAGCCAGTGAGTAAGTACAGTTTTGTTTTTGTTTTTAGTGTTGGCCCCATGTGAGGATGCATCTAATTGTGTTTTCTCTATAAGACCACAGGCAACATCTCAACAGATGAGTGGATGGATAATCTGATTTGTTAGAATTTTTTTGAGAGAAATTATATTTTTATAGTTTCTCCAGCCTGAATCATGGGCGTCTAAAAACCGAATAAGCCCCAAAGATCCAGGGTCACTTTCAGGTCTCAGTTCACGCAAAAGACAATCTCTTTCCCAACTGAGATCATTTGTTCTTGCCAACGAAGTGTGTACAGAACAGAAGGAAGCAAGGATACCTCTCAGTACATGACATGAAGTTGCCTGCACAAACAAAATAAACCAGTGGTACACAAATCCTCTAATCTAGCTGAGACATTGTTTCAACAATGTGGATTCCACATATTTCAGGGAAACTGGCATAGTTATAGCTGTGTATGAAATTTTAGGGGATAAGTAGGGAAAAATGGCGCTACCCGAGAAACCTGTTTGGCTCAGCCTATATAGGGAACGTTGTATAAACGTAATTTTATATATGTCACAAGATTTCAAACCAATATGGGTGATAGGATGCTGTAAAATGGAAAACAAAAAATGCTGCAGAATCACCCTCAATTAGCTAAAATACATAAGTGAGGATCAGTATATAATCGCATACAGGGATAATCAGAAAAAAACTTAGTATGTGCTAAAATATCATATGTTCTTCATAGGACTGTGTAGTTTTACCCATCACAACTCACATTCAGCACTTAGTACAAAATAAAGGCATCTTGCTCGTAGCGACAAAAATGCATAATACATGCGTGGAAACACTTGTATTAGTTCCTATGGAGAAAAAAGGATTCCGTATACAATATTGCAACAGTATCTCTATGTCTCAGTGCACGTATAGTTCATATGTTGTAGCGGTTGCACAAATATGTAATTAGTCTCATGTATTTCATGCAGCAATCAGACTTGGTATTTTCCCCAAAGTGACTTGGTGTATACAGGGTAAAATGGTGACTTCTGTGATCCCCCTCAGATTGCTCACTCACCAGATGTCAAAACCCCTGCAGGGGTATCAGGCCTGTAGTGCTGCACGGAAGACTGCTACTGCTGCGATGCTTCAAATGGCTCCAATGATCATGTTGCAATTAGCCCTCGTATCAGGGAAAGAAAAAGGCTTCCATAGTGTAATATAGTCCCAAAAAGTATTTATTTAAAAAATAGTATAAAAGACAAAAAATAAACCATAAAAAAATATAAAAATAAAAATAAAAAAGTTGCAAACATCCAACAGGTCCCGTTCGTTCACCCCCCCTTGGCCACTGGGGAGGGATATCACTCAAGTGTGGGTTTCGTTGGTGTTTGATAACTCAGTCACTATAACCAAAGCAAATACAAGTGGGGGAAGTAGCGATCAGCTGGGGATGTGATACATTCCTCCCACTGTTCTGCCAGGAAGTGATGTGTAGGCGCTGGTCCGTCGTCCTCTGACGTCTTCAGCGGCGGTACCACCAGGGCTGTCTTTAATTTTGATTGGGCCCTGGGCAAACATTTTCTTGGGGCCCCCCCTCCATTCTGAGACATACAAAAAATAGCAGGTAGACTCAAAATCAGTTTCTGCAGCAGATCACGCAGCGATTGCAATTGTTTGCCAGAGGTTACAGCCCATCCTTACTGCTCACTGGCTGGTTTCTAGAGGTTACAACACATAATTTCTGCTTGCCGATTGGTTGCTAGAGGTTAATGTACATTATTAGCGCTCACTAATTGGTTGCCAGGGGTTACAGCACATCATTAGCACTTACTGATTGGTTGCTAGGATATAAAGCAGATCACTACTGTTTGCTGATTGGTTGCTAGAGGTTCATGCACATCATTACCTCTCACTGAGCAGTGGAGCAATCCCAAATAATTGAGCAAGTAAAGGGGCACATTAATACACATACTACAGGAGAGGTTCAGAGACTGCGGACATACTGCAGGAGATTACCAGAGACTGTGGACATACTGCAGGAGACAATCAGAGACTGCGGACATACTGCAGGAGACAATCAGAAACTGTGGACATACTGCAGGAGATTACCACAGACTGCGGACATGCTGCAGGAGACAATCAGAGACTGCGGACATACTGCAGGAGATTACCAGAGACTGCGGACATACTGCAGGAGACAATCAGAGACTGCGGACATACTGCAGGAGATTACCAGAGACTGCGGACTTACTGCAGGAGACAATCAGAGACTGCGGACATACTGCAGGAGACAATCAGAGACTGTGGACATACTGCAGGAGATTACCAGAGACTGCGGACATACTGCAGGAGACAATCAGAGACTGCGGACATACTGCAGGAGACAATCAGAGACTGCGGACATACTGCAGGAGACAATCAGAGACTGTGGACATACTGCAGGAGATTACCAGAGACTGCGGACATACTGCAGGAGACACTCAGAGACTGCGGACATACTGCAGGAGACAATCAGAGACTGCGGATATACTGCAGGAGACAATCAGAGACTGCGGACATACTGCAGGAGATTACCAGAGACTGCGGACATACTGCAGGAGACAATCAGAGACTGCGGACATACTGCAGGAGACAATCAGAGACTGCGGACATACTGCAGGAGACAATCAGAGACTGCAGACATACTGCAGGAGACACTCAGAGACTGCGGACATACTGCAGGAGACAATCAGAGACTGCGGACATACTGCAGGAGATTACCAGAGACTGCGGACATACTGCAGGAGACAATCAGAGACTGCAGACATACTGCAGGAGACACTCAGAGACTGCGGACATACTGCAGGAGACAATCAGAGACTGCGGACATGCTGCAGGAGATTACCAGAGACTGCGGACATACTGCAGGAGACAATCAGAGACTGCGGACATACTGCAGGAGACAATCAGAGACTGCGGACATACTGCAGGAGATTACCAGAGACTGCGGACATACTGCAGGAGATTACCAGAGACTGCGGACATACTGCAGGAGATTACCAGAGACTGCGGACATACTGCAGGAGACAATCAGAGACTATGGACATACTGCAGGAGACACTCAGAGACTGCGGACATACTGCAGGAGACAATCAGAGACTGCAGACATTATACAGGGGATGGTCAGAGAACTTTCAGCAATGCACAGCTTTACAGTTGAATAACACAGCTCAGGGTTTAAGCAGTCAGGCATCCTATGGGTGTAAGGACATACCTGGCCAGCCAAACTTACTACATACATTCAGGACTGTGGGCGGGGCTTCCACTCTCTGCTGTCACTAAAGCAGCTGGGAGCTCCACTGATGCTTTGTTGGGTGGGCCCTGGGCCCAGGTCACCCGTGAATTGGGGCCCCGATGACAGCTTTGCAGAGCGCACAGAGGACATGGGAGGATGTATTCCGCGCTAGCCAGCTGAGAGGGGCGGGGCCGGGAGCTCCACTGACGCTCTGACCCCGTCCACGTGCAGCCTGTGTACTGGGGATAGAGCGCCTGTAGTAAGAGCCAGTGATCGGAGTGGGAGTGTCATTGGAGCTCCCGGCCCCGCCCCCAGACCTCTGTATTCACCAGCCAGTATAGAGGGGGCGGGGCCGGAAGCTCCACTGACACTCCGACTCCGATCACTGGCTCTCACTACAGAAGCTCTTTTCCGAGTACACAGGCTGCACGTGGGCGGGGTCAGAGCGTCAGTGGAGCTCCCGGCCCCGCTCCCTCTCAGCTGGCTAGCGAGGAATACCTCCTCCCGTGTCCTCTGTGCGCTCTGCAAAGCTGTGATCGGGGCCCCAATTCACAGCTAGCGCGGGCCCCCCAACAAAGATTGGGCCCAGGGCAAGTGCCCCGTTTGCCCTGCGCTAAAGACGGCCCTGGGTACCACGCAGCTGCAGATTACAAGTATATGTGCAGAGGGATCGTTCACTATACCCCACCCCTCTGGAGCGTCACACCCAATCGCTGCTTATCATTCCAATATCGGGGAGGGAAAGGCGGATCAAAAAGTTACCATGGAGGGGGAAGTGAACTCGTCCCAGTGCAACCATATAGATGGGAATGTGGGGGAGGCATAAAAACTACCAGTCCCAGCATTCCCAGGGTCAGTCATACTGTTATATGCAGGTGAAAGGGGAGGCATAATAGATTAGGAGAGGGGATAAAGCTACTGATGGAAAGGCCCCCAGTGGTCATGGGTGGTAAAGCTTACGTGCTGTTTTACATGTCAATGGATTTACAACCATAAAAATATGTTACTATTTGTGGTAACACAGCATATCTACTTCCACGCAAGGTATATTAGAGCAAATACAAGGTCACTGGATACATATTTAGACATAAACATAAAAATATATAAAAATTATAAAGAATATGAAAAACCTATTGTATAGGGTCTGACTTTAGCCCGTAATGTGTGGCAAATATAACCTTGTATAACTGTCAGCCCTATTAAGTGTTCTAGTGTGTGAAAGAACAAAAATAAAAGTCTTTTTTCGTGTGTGTTTTACAATCGTGCTAAGGGCATAATAGACCAATGAGAAATGCATATATATGCAACTGTATATACATGAACATGTATCTATCAATCTACATAGCAGTAAGAGAACTGCAATAAGCACAATAGATATGTATAATCATATGTTAAGTGGTGCAGTGAGGGGTATGGTTTGAAGATAACATAGTTAGTGCTGTGAAGGTGTGGTATATAACCACCCTAATTAGGGAGTAACTGTATATGATGAATGATCATACTTGTGTGTGCATAATGTGTGTGTGTGTTATGCCAAAGGTCACTTGTTTACCGATTCATTTGACACTTAGTGTATATGTGTTGTAAGTACATTTCAGGGCAACTTAAAAGTGAGTAATTAATAGTGAAAACATGTTGATGTTTTGGATTACTCCATGCATCAACGTGATAGGCCTATCTGGGAAGAAGTGAAGTGTAGCTATATGCTAAAGTGTGTGGAGGTAGGTCATCCACACCGCTCAGATTAAAATAGTATGTTATTATCTTCCAGAGGTCAGAATGTAAATATAAAATGATCAAGATCGTAAATATATAACCTGGGTACCCTTTTCCTGGTGACTTAGTATCAGAAAGTGGAGAGTACAAAGGCCAGACTATGGGTTAAGGATGAGACCAATGGGGTCTATGTCCATACCTTAGAGTACCCGAGAATGGAGAACACTTGAAAAACATACTAAGGGTTGGCAATGAAACAGTTAAGGTCTATATCTAGGTTGAGGCCCCTGGGGGCCAGGGACCCCAACCTATATATCCATGCTGTCTCGTTTTGCGAGATTAGGGTAGTCATGTTACCGCCCCTCCAGTGCTGTTGAATGGAATCAATGCCATAAAATATTAGGCCCGATGGGTCCCTATTATGTACCTGATCAAAATGCCGTGATAAGTTGTGTTTAGGGAAGCCCTTCTTAATATTTTTAATGTGCTCCCTTATCCTGACATAAAGGGGCCTTGTGGTTCTACCCACATACTGGAGGTGGCAAGGGCATTCTATAACGTATGTTACATGAGTACTGTGGCAAGTGATCAGATTTCTTATTTTATATTCTTTCTGGTCGACCCTAGACCTAAATGTGTCTTTTTTGCGGGGCTGTTTTTTACTAACCCTGCAGGGTAAGCATTTTTGACATTTGTAAAACCCTCTAAGGTTTGGAAAGATCTGTATCTGTTTAGGGGATTGATGATATTATGGACCAGATAATCACGGAGGGTAGGAGCTTTCCTGTAGATGAATTTTGGTTTATTAGGAAGTATTTTGGTTAGTACTCTATCTTCCTTAAGAATCGGCCAATATTTTCGAAAGATATGTTCCAGATTTCTGTATTGATTATTGTAACCCGTTATAAATGCTATGTCCATTGGTTTATCTTTATTTCGGTTCTTCCTAAGCAGTTGGTGTCTGTCCATACCTGCTATTTCCATTTTTGTCTGTATCAGCTTATCCATATCATAGCCTTTTTCATGGAATTGTACTATCAACCTGTCTGCTTGTGTTAAGAAGTCCTCCATGATATCGCAATTTCTGCGTAGTCTTAACATTTGGCCTTTTGGAATATTTTGTTTCCATTGTGGGTGGTGGCAGCTGGTAGTGGGTATATACCCATTTTTATCTGTAGTTTTAAAATAGGTTTTGGTGTATAGCCTATCTCCATTTTTGAAGATTTCCAGATCTAGATATTCGATTTTTTTCTGGCTCCATTTACCTGTAAAGGTGAGCCCATACTTATTGGCATCCAAGTTTTTAAAGAATTCTTCCAGATCTTCAGGTGTACCATCCCAAACGATAATGAGGTCATCGATATACCTCCGATAAAATTTGAGTTGGGGAATGTTTCTTCCATACAGATATTCCTCCTCCCACATATTCATAAGCAAATTCGCAACACTAGGTGCATACCGTGCCCCCATTGCAACTCCTTTTTGTTGGACGTAGTAGCTGTGATTGTGCCAGAAGTAGTTGCAGCTCATAGCCATCTCCAAGCCTTCCAGTATGTAATCAATTTGTGCTTGCCTCATATTGGTTTGTTCATGCAGAGCTCTCTGTACTCCCAGCAATCCGTCGTTCTGTACGATACTGGTGTAGAGAGAGTTTACATCAACCGTGGCTAATATGTAGTTCTGCACTCCGTCCAGTTCTTGCAGATCTTGTAGGAGTTGTGAGCTGTCACGTAAATATGATTTGCCTGTACATACCAATGGTTTTAAGAATATGTCTAGATATTCACCTAGCCTTGAGAAAATGGAATTTATCCCACTGACAATGGGTCTTCCAGGGGGCTTTACCAGCCTTTTATGAATTTTTGGGGTATAGTAGATTATCGGAGTCTTCGTGGAGTTAGACACTAGGTATTCCGCCTTTAAGGTATTTAATATTCCGATGTTCTTGCCTTTCTTCACATAGGCCTTCAATCTTTTTTGATACATCTTCTTAGGGTTCCCTTTTAGCTTTTTATAAGTATTTTCCACTGATAACAGATTCTCCATTTCTTCTTCATAGTCATCCTTGTTGAGGATAACCAATCCTCCCCCCTTGTCTGCTGGACGGATGACAACTTGTTTATTTTTACTTAGTGTGTTAATAGTTTTCCAAATGCTTTTAGCTTTGTGGTTGCTTCTTTTATCAAGCTTCTTTAAATCTTCTTCCACCATTTTTTTGAAGGCTGTCATACATTGGTTGCCCGGAGTGTTTGGGTTGTAGATAGACTTGTTTTTAAGTTGGGTGTGTACATATAATGACTCCTCAGGTCGCAGATTTTCATTAAGCGCAAAATGTTTTTTAAGGTTAAGCTTACGCATAAATTTTTGCAAATCGATATAGGCTTCAAATTTGTTCAGAGATTTCTCTGGTGCATATTTCAATCCTAAATCAAGGACTTTCATCTCTTCATCGGTAAATTGGGCGGAACTTAAATTAAAAATTCCCTTGCCTAATACTCCCTTCTTCTTTTTCTTTCTCCACCCTCTGGTTCCTCTAGTCTGCTTTCTCTTTCCATGGGTCTTTGAGTTGTTCCTGTATTCCTTCCTAGTTGGTAATTCCCAATTCTCCCAGGGGTTACGTATGTTCTCCTCCCTGGGTACTCTCCGCGTTGGTGATCTTCCCTTGGGTGCTCGTGTTCTCCCCTGTTTCCATTTCTTCCTCTCCACGTTCGATTTTTAAGGGAGGCAGCAACCTGTATATACTTGGCCTATATAATTGTCCTAAGCGCGATCTTTTCAACTTCACCTATAGCTGTGTATGAATTTATCATATCAGGATTAATCACCGGAAAGTCTCCAATTAAACTCAATATAGTAAATTATTACCTTGGACACCCAGTGGCCAAGGGAGGTAATGCTTGAATTATACACAAATTTGGTTATTAACTACTTAAGGACCGGGCCTATTTTTCAGACTTGGTGTTTACAAGTTAAAATCATTTTTTTTGCTGGAAAATTACTTAGAACCCCCATACATTATATATATATTTTTTCAGACACCCTAGAGAAGAAAATGGCGCTCGCTGCTATACTTTATATCACACCGTATTTGTGCAGCGGTCTTACAAGCGCAATTTTTTTTTTTTAAAATACACATGTGTAAAAATACACTTTTTAAATTAAAAAATAAGACAACAGTAAAGTTAACCCAATTTTTTTTATATTGTGAAAGATAATGTTACACCGGGTAAATTGAAACCCAACATGTCACGCTCGTGGAATAGTGACAAACTTTGATCCTTAAAAATCTCCATAGGCAACGTTTAGAAAATTTCTACAGATTTCCAGTTTTGAGTTACAGTGCTAGAATTATTGCTCTTGCTCTAACGATCATGGCGATCCCTCACATGTGTGGTTTATACACTGTTCTCATATGCGAGCGCGACTTGTGTATACGTTTGCTTCTGCGCACAAGCTCGGCGGGACAGGGCGCTTTAAATTTATATGATTTTTTTTCTTATTTTACTTTTTATATTTTATTTTGACACTGTCCTTTTAAAAAAACATTTTTGGGTCAAATTTTATTCCTATTACAAGGAATGTAAACATCCCTCGTAATAGAGAAAAAGCATGACAGGCAGGGCTGGTGCAAGGATTTTTGACACCCTAGGCGAAACCTCATCTTGCCGCCCCCCTTGGCTCTGCCCCTGACTCCACCCCCTTTGTCCTGCCCTTGAAACACATGTGACCTACCTGATCTACCTGACACATACAGTGTCCCACCTACCTGACCAATACACCGACCTACCTAACACATACACTGACCCACCTACCTGACACATACACTGACCCACCTACCTGACCACTACACTGACCTACCTGACATACAGTGACCCACCTACTTAACACATACAGTGACACACCTACCTGACTAATACACTGACCTACCCGACCCATCTACCTGACCCATACACTGACCTACCCGACCCATACACTGACCTACCTATCTGACCTAACTGACCACTACACTGACCTACCTGACACATACACTGACCCACCTACCTGACACATACACTGACCAAGCTGACCCATAGACCTATCTACCTGACCTCTACACTGACCTACCTAGCTGACCCCTACACTGACCTACCTGACCCACCTACCTGACACATACAGTGACCCACCTACCTGACTACTACACTGACCTACCTGACCCACCTACTTGACCCCTACACTGACCTACCTGACCACTACACTGACCTACCTGACACATACAGTACACTGTCCTATCTGACCCATAGACTAACCTCCATGACCCATACACTGACCTACCTACCTGACCACTATACTGACTTACCTGACACATACAGTGACCCACCTACCTGACTACTACACTGACCTACCTGACCCACCTACCTGACACATACACTGACCTAGCTATCTGACCCATACACTGACCTACCTGACCCACCTACCTGACACATACACTGACTCCTACTTCCTGCACTTCTCACCCCCCCAAACCCCACACACACAGCTTGATGATTGAAAACACTGAGGTCAGACTTTCTAATCCATTAACTACATTGACCACTCCGGTGAACTCCCCCACCAGCCACACCTGAATGATCAGAACTTTCCAATGAAGTGCCAGCTTGTCAGGTATCTTCATATTTATCTATGTCTGTCCTCTATACATTGCCTAACAAATTTACGTTCTCTCTAACTTTCTGAAACACAGGAATGGAGAGACAGCAGGCAAGTACGAAGACCTAGGCAGCAGCAAAAAAAATTGCCCAAGTGGATCAAAGACTCATTGACCCAATAGGGGAAGTTCACCAAAAAAATCGAGCCCTGGTTGAACAAGATCCATTTTCCAATCCTAGGGTTGAGAGGGCTATCTTCTGCAGACATAAAGGGCACCAACTTGAGGCAGCGTGCCAGCCCTCAGGATGCAGTTGTCTTCCAATGCCTTCATTTATTCCCTCCTCCTCTGCCAATCCTCATGGTGTACCAACATACCAACCAACTGTGCCTTATCCCCCTGCTTCCTATCCTTTACAAGTCCAGTCTTCTCATCCTTTACAAGTCCAGTCTTCCCCTCCGTACCCAGTCTATCAAGACCTGTCCCTTTTTGTTTATTCCATTTTTTGCCATAATTTTTTTGGACAAATTTTATTAAAAACATTTTTTTTTTTTAAACTGTTGCCCATCTGGATATTGGCCATATTTTGTGGCCACTTAAAAAAAATGCAGTTTATTATATTTCAAATTAAAAAAATCATATTGCATCTTGTTGAAATCTATTTCTTTACATGGAATATGTCAGCTGCACTGCAGCAAAAAAGCCAGAAACCTTTTCATCCATGAAAGCAGAGTTCAGTAATATATAAGCGAACGAGGCATTACAAACTACTGAACTCTGTGCTCATAGTTCAGTAGTGTTTTTTTTCAAGGTAGAGTTCAGGACTTTGTAATGCAGAGAACTCTGCTTTACAAAGTCCTGAACTCTGCCTTCAAAACTACTGAACTGTACAGAAGACTTATATACCAGTCCAAAAAAAAAAAACCTGTGTTTCCCTAACAATGGAAAAAATAAACACCACACAAGTCATTTGAAAAACTTTATTATAATGAAGTAAAAATATTCTTTATTTTCAAACAGTGAGGAAAAATCAAAAGGAACTAATTTAATAATAAATTGAAATACACATTTTCGTCTTACCAAGACAAACAACTCCCTGAAGAAACAATGAAATCTTCAAATTGATTTCAAATGCTCATGACCTGCTGGAACTTAAGTCTGAATAACTGGATATCCTTAGCAGGGTTTGGGGGCGTAGGTTCTCCTTATCGATTAGAAAATTATGGAGCATGCAACAAGCCAACACCACTTTGATGACATTTTCCACATCAAACAGCATGCAGGAAAGGAGTACACACCACTTTGCGCTACATACTCAAAATCCACACTCCACAACTCGATGAACGCAAGCCCGAAATCCTTAGGGCTCTTTCACACATTGATGTCTGTTTCCGCGGACTCTGCTTGCTCAGCAGGGATCGATCCATTGATTCCAGCTGAGCTGGCGGATGACAGTTCCATCTCTGCTCACTGTGCAGGGATGGACCTGTCAGAGCACTGCTGTACTCTATGGGGGATCGGATGAAAAGGGATCAGATGGATAGAAAATAGGGTTTCCAGCCGTCTGGGTTTAGGGGAGCGGATCAGAGTCAATGGACATGTCACTGCTGACATAGAGATACATGGAGCGTCCGTTCAGGTCCGCCTGATAAACTGACAGGTGGACCTGAACGGTCCGAATGTGAGAAAGAACCCTTATTCGCCATTATCACTAGTGGCAGACTTGGCTCTGTTGCGCACTGGAGAGGCCTTCTTGGGGAAATCTGGAGACATCCTTGATGTAGCCCACTCCTCAGCACTCTGAATGTTTTTGCATCCCCTTGACTACCGTAGGTTCCCACGTCAACAGCTATGAATCTGGGGTGGCCGTCTGCCAATCCCAGTAGCACTATGGAAAATTCTTTTTTATGTTTAAAATACAAGGATACTGGCTTCAGGCATTTTCACCCTAATGTGTCTGCTTTCAAGGGCTCCTATGCAGCTGGGAAACAAAGTCTTCTCCCAAAATTCATCAGCCACATATTCCCACATATCGTCTGTTGGATGAGGCATCGCAACATGACACCTCCCACAGGGCCAAGCAGGTTTCCTGGGTCACCTTTGCCACTCACAACCTGTAGGAATTAGTGGTGGAGTGACACAAAACTCTAACATTTTGCCAGAAACCTAGAATAGAAAACTATTTTGCCTGTGAAAAAAATATATAAAAATTACCGTATAAAAAAATAAATAATTGACAAATAAAAAAGAAAAATGTAACCACTTAAGGACTGCCCACCGCATATATACTGCGGTAGGGCAGCTCTATTGCACGAAACAACGTACCTGTATAGATAGTGTGGGCGTGTGCCCGCTGCACGGAAGGGGAGCCGATGCGCGTGTTTGGTGGACCCAATGTCCTCCAGTCACCCGCGATCGCTCCACAGATAGGCAGAACGGGGATCTGCTTATGTAAACAAGGCAGATCCACGTTCTGACAGGGGAGAACATGGAGATCGTCTGTTCCTAGTAATCAGGAACAGCAATCTCTGTGTTCTTCCTGTCAGTACTTCCCCCACACAGTAAGAAAGCACAAACAGGGAACACATTTAACCCTTTGATCGCCCCTGATGTTAACCAGTGCCAGTGTCATTTATACAGTGATCAGTGCATTTTTTTAGCACTGATCACTGTATTGGTGTCACTGGTCCCCAAAAAATGTCACTTAGGGTCAGATATATCCGCCGCAATGTCGCAGTTTCGCTAAAAATTGCTAATTGCCTCCATTACCAGTAAAAACAATTAAAAAATGTAATAGTCCATAAATCTATCCCGTAGTTTGTAGATGCTATAACTTTTGCGCAAGTTAATCAATATATGCTTTTTGGGATTTTTTTACCAAACATATGTCGCAGAATACATATTGACCTAAATTGGTGGCAATGGACATTCCTGTAAAATTACAAAGTTTATCTGGATTTTTTCACAGCTCCCTATACATAGTTGCAAAGTATCCAGAGGATAACCAATGGGACAATTTTGTTATTCATATTTAATGCAAAGTAGAAAGGAGAGCTCTCAGTACTCTATCTACAGTCTCTGCTCTCAGCCCAAAATGGCACCTGATAAAAAAAAATGTTTTGCAATACATTGTAATCATTTGGGAGTGAAAAATTAGCTGAGGGAAGTGTTTTGGGGAATAACACTTTTATAAACACAAATGTGCATAAACGAGCCTAAACATGCCTAAATCTATGCACAGTACCATCCATAGGGACATTTTATTATGGCATTTTTTCTGCGGCCTAGTAACCATGGCCCCTTGAATAAAGAAGGAGGAGAAAAACTGCTGTTTAAAACGTGACAGAAAATCAGAGAGAAAAAAAAAGAAAATTGTATACTCACCCTTCTGTAATTTTCCTTTCCTGTCGCATCTTCATGGCAGCATACATTTGGGGTTCTGACTTCGCCCACACAACCTGATAGTACTGAATAGCTATAAATTGTAAGGGAGGACCCACCACATTCTCTGTATCTATCATCTCAGAAGGGTGGGCATTTGTATGCTGCCATGAAGATTCAAAGTAACCTGATTCTGCTGTATCCTGATATAATCTGTTTAACTGCTTTTGACGGCAGGGCAGTTCGGCTCTCATTCTCATTCATATGACGGCATTCCAGAACGCTCGCTGTCGCGCGACCACGGGGGGCACACAGCACGGCGATCGTGGCTCTTTAACCATTTGATCAGCTGTGTCCAATCAAGAAAGTGCCGGTAATCATCACTCGTCACCTCACACTGACAAAGCCGATCAGTGCTCATCAGTGCCCATAAATGCGGCATATTAGTGCCACCTCATCAGTGCCCATAAGTGCCACCTCATCAGTGCCCATCAGTTCAGCCTATCAGTGCCACCTCATCTGCGCACATCAGCGAAGGCGAAAAATTACTTAGTTACAAAATTTACTGACAGAAAAAAAAGTAAAAAACATTTATTTTTTCAAAATGTGTATTGTACAGTAACTGTAACTGTAAGTGACTAGTTAATAAGCTCATGTTAATTATATCACAGTCAGCTATTAGTTGCTAGAGGTGGATTAGCAAAATTTATGTTGCCTGTTCTTTAGATAATGTGATCAGGCTCACCTGACCTGGTGTGGTATATAAATTCTGTGTGCGTTTTCAATAAAGAGTTCCAGTTTTTCAGAGTACCTAAGCTAGTGTCGGCTAGATTCTTAAGTTGCAATATTCAACTATAATACCTGGTTCTTGGGTCCAGACTGGAGGAAGCTATACATCTTGACAGAACCCCCCAAGCGGGGTGCTGGATGATTCTGTCACACCACTCTGTGTGTCAGATTAGGTGGACGGCCATGTCTTGGTGGGTTTGCATTTGTGCCATACTCTTTCCATTTTTGGATGATGGATTGAACAGTGCACTGTGAGCTGTTCAAAGCTTGGGATATTTTTTTTATAGCCTAATGCCGCGTACACACGAGCGGAATGTCCAACAGAAAAAGTCCGACATGAGCGTTTCATTGTATATTCCGATCATTTGTATGCTCATCTGACTTTTTTTTTGAAAATTCTGATGGACCTAGAAATAGAACACGTTCAAAATTTTCCGACGGAACCAATTCCTATCGGGAAAACCGCTCGTCTGTATGCTGTTCCGACAAACCAAAAACGACACATGCTCTGAAGCAAGTAAGAGACGGAACCTATTGGCTACTGGCTATTGAACTTCCTTTTTCAAGTCCTGTTGTACATGTTGTACATCACCGCGTTCTTGACAGCCAGACTTTGGTGTGATCTTGTGTATGCAAGACAGTTTCAGCGGAATTCTGTTCAAAAAACCTTCAGAGTTTATTCCGACAGAAAAAACGTGTGCGCGGCATAACCCTGCTTTAAACTTCTCCACAACTTTATCCCTGTCTGCTGTGTTCCTTGGCCTTTATGATGCTGTTTGTTCACTAAGGTTCTCTAACAAACCTCTGAAGGGTTCACAGAACAGCTGTATTTATACTGAGATTAAATCACACACAGGTGGAGTCCATTTACTAATTTGGTGACTTCTGAAGGTAATTGGTTCCACTAGATTTTAGTTAGTGGTATCAGAGTAAAGGGGGCTAAATACAAATGCACGCAACACTTTTCAGATATTTATTTGGAAAACCATTTATCATTTTCCTTCCACTTTACAATTATCTGCCACTTTGTGTTGGTCTATCACGTACAGTAGCATCTCAATAAAATAATATAATATATTTACCTTTTTGGTTGTAACATGACAACATTTGGAAAGTTTCAAGGCACTGTATCTCCCATGATCATCACCCTATTACCTCATTATCTTATGATTAGGGATGAGCTTCGTGTGCGAGTCGAACCCATGTTCGACTCGAACATCGTCTGTTCGCCCGTTCACCGAATTGCGAACGATATGGGCCGTTCGCGCCAAATTCGTGTGGCGCGTCACGGCCCATAATTCACTGCGGCATCGCAGTGCATTGCTGGCTGATGATTGGCCAAGCATGCACTATGACCCGCATGCTTGGCCAATCACAGCGCCGTCTGAACAGAGAGCCGTAATTGGCCAAAGCCAAGGAGGCTTTGGCCAATTATGGCTCAGGGGATTTAGCACACGCCCCACACTATATAAGGCCGCCTGAACGGCGGCCCTGTGTAGTGTGTGTTCTGGCGTTCATAGATAGAGAGAGAGAGAGACAGACAGTGTCATTTGATTTGAGTTAGATAGATTAGGCAGAACAGTCAGTCAGTTAGCTGCACTTACAGTGTATTGTGTATATATATGCATCCCAGGTGTTATATATATATACACACTGTATTCAGTTTAGCTAGATCCGTTCCTGTTATCTTCTTACTGACAGGCAGGCTTGTCTTGTTACAGTATTTACAGCTACCTGAAGAAAATTGCTGGTGTTCTTTTGATCCTATTAGTACCACAGTCAGGCAGCTAGACTATTTACAGTTAGTGCAGTGCGTCCTGCTCACAGTGTTCAGCTAAAACTACAAAGTTAGTGGGGTGCGTCCTGCTCACAGTGTTCAGCTAAACCTACTGCTCACAGTGTTCAGCTAAACCTACCAGTTAGTGTGGTGCATCCACCTCACAGTGTTCAGCTAAAACTAAAGGTTAGTGCGGTGCGTCCACCTCACAGTGTTAAGCTAAACCTAGAAGTTAGTGCGGTGCGTCCTGCTCACAGTGTTCAGCTAAAACTACAAGTTAGTGCTGTGCGTCCTCCTCACAGTGTTCAGCTAAACCTACAAGTTAGCGTAGTGAGACCTCTGCACAGTGTTCATCTAAAGCTACAAGTTAGTGCAGTGCGTCCTGCTCACAGTGTTCAGCTAGATCCGTTCCTGTTATCTTCTTACTGACAGGCAGGCTTGTCTTGTTACAGTATTTACAGCTACCTGAAGAAAATTGCTGGTGTTCTTTTGATCTTATTAGTACCACAGTCAGGCAGCTAGACTATTTACAGTTAGTGCAGTGCGTCCTGCTCACAGTGTTCAGCTAAAACTACAAGTTAGTGTGGTGCGTCCACCTCACAGTGTTCAGCTAAACCTACAAGTTAGTGCGGTGCGTCCTGCTCACAGTGTTCAGCTAGATCCATTCCTGTTATCTTCTTACTGACAGGCAGGCTTGTCTTGTTACAGTATTTACAGCTACCTGAAGAAAATTGCTGGTGTTTTTTTGATCCTATTAGTACCACAGTCAGGCAGCTAGACTATTTACAGTTAGTGTAGTGCATCCTGCTCACAGTGTTCAGCTAAAACTACAAGTTAGTGTGGTGCGTCCACCTCACAGTGTTCAGCTAAACCTACAAGTTAGTGCGGTGCGTCCTGCTCACAGTGTACATCTAAAACTACAAGTTAGTGCTGTGCGTCCTGCTCACAGTGTTCAGCTAAAACTACAAGTTAGTGTAGTGCGTCCACCTCACAGTGTTCAGCTAAAACTATAAGTTAGTGCGGTGCGTCCACCTCACAGTGTTCAGCTAAACCTAGAAGTTAGTGCGGTGCGTCCTGCTCACAGTGTTCAGCTAAAACTACAAGTTAGTGCTGTGCGTCCTGCTCACAGTGTCCAGCTAAACCTACAAGTTATTTTTTTGCAAGCTCTGCACAGTGTTCAGCTAAAGCTACCTGTAGAAGGTTGGTGGTGTTCTCATACTACAGGCAGGCAGTTGATTTTGCTAGCTGCAGTATCAGTATATATATATATATATATATATATATATATATATATATATATATATATATCCCAGCTTAGTGCAGCTACAGGCCATTAGTATGTCTGGAAGGCCAAGAAGGAGAGGCAGACGGTCACAAGAGAGGGCAAGCAGGCTCTGTGTCTAGTGCTGGTCGTGGAGACGGTGCATCCTCATCAGCACGTGGCCATGGGACACGCTTGGCCTTTTTTTTGGCAGCTGGCCGTGTTGAGCCGCAACATGCGGAAGACTTGGTCGAGTGGATGACCAAGCCGTCCTCATCCTCCTCATCCTCTCTCACCCATGCCTAGGGTACTTTGTCTGGCAAAGCAGCGGCCTCTTCCCTTGGCTCAATGTCATCAGTGACTCCTTCCCTAGCCCCACCATGTCCTCCTGAGGAGTCCCTCGAACTGTTTGACCACGGTGTTGGGTACATGCTCCAGGAGGATGCCCAGCGTTTGGAAGGCTCTGATGATGATACTGAGCTCGATGAAGGCAGTAACGTGAGCACGGACAGAGGGGGTGCCCAAGAAGGACAGCAATCTGGCAGTCATGCTCCCCCTGCTGCAGCATACTGCCAGGTTTGCTCCAGTGATGAGGAGGGAGGGGATGATGAGGTCACTGACTCAATGTGGGTGCCTGATAGGAGAGAGGAGGAGGCGGCACATCACCAACGAGGCAGGATGCCCTCCAGGGGCCAGCCTAAGGGCAGCACCTTGACTGCATCACACCCCAAAGCTCCACATGTGCAGGGCGCTGCAGTCTCTGCGCGTCATTCAAAAAGTTCTTTGGTGTGGGCCTTTTTTGAGACGAGTGCATCAGATCGCACCGCTGCTATTTGCAACATATGTCTCAAGCGTATCTCGTATGGCCAAAACATCTCCCGCTTGGGTACCACATGCTTGACCAGACATATGTTGACCTGCCATGCAGTTCGTTGGCAAGCGTATCTAAAAGACCCACACCAAAGAACAAAGAGGACCTCTCCTTGCTCCTCATCAGCTGAGATCTCCAACCCCACTATACCTTCAGTCCTCTCTGAGACCTGCACTGAGAGGAATGAAGGTGTAGAATTAGGTGTGTCACAGCCAAGTACTTGTGGGCAATCTGCTTTTGGTACACCGACGTCAGATTGTACCAGGCAAATTTCCCTGCCCCAGCTGCTGCACTGCCGAAAGAAGTTTGCTCCCAGCCATCCACATGCCCAGCGGTTGAATGCTAGCTTGGCAAAATTGCTAGCACTTCAACTGCTGCCTTTTCAGTTGGTAGACTCTGCCCCCTTCCGTGAGTTTGTGGAATGTGCGGTTCCTCAGTGGCAGGTACCCAAACGCCACTTTTTCTCACGGAAGGCGATTCCGGCTCTCTACCGGCATGTGGAAGGCAATGTCCATGCCTCGCTGGACAGGGCGGTCAGCGGTAAGGTGCATATTACCGCTGACTCATGGTCCAGCAGGCATGGACAGGAACGTTACCTAAGTTTCACGGTCTGCTGGCAGCTGGGAAGGATGCAGGACAAGGTGCAATAGTGTTGGAAGTTGTTCCGCCACCACGCCTCCAAAATGCTAATGATTGTGACACACCTCTCTCCTCCACCCCCTCCTCTTCTTCTTCCTCCATGGCCTCTTCCTGTGCTTTGTCCTCGGAACCAGCGGTGCTCCGTAGCCGTTCAAGGGGCTACGCAAGTATGCAGGCCAAAAGATGCCATGCGGTGCTTGAGCTGGTGTGCTTGGGGGACAGGAGCCACACTGGGGCAGAGGTTCTGTCAGCTCTGCAGGGGCAGGTTCAGAGGTGGTTGACGCCATGCCAACTTAAGGCAGGAATGGTGGTTTGTGACAATGGCACCAACCTCCTCTCTGCCCTCCGACAGGGACAAATGACTCATGTGCCCTGTTTGGCTCACGTCCTTAACTTGGTGGTGCAGCGGTTCTTGGGCAGGTACCCGGGCTTACAGGATGTCCTGAGGCAGGCCAGGAAAGTCTGTGTGCATTTCCGCCGGTCATATAATGCCAGTGCTCGGCTGACGGACCTCCAAAAGGAGTTTAACCTGCCCAAGAACCGCCTAATCTGTGACATGCCCACCAGGTGGAACTCAACGTTGGCCATGCTGCGGTGGCTGCACACGCAGCAGAGGGCCATCAATGAGTACCTGTGTGACTATGGCACCAGGACAGGGTCAGGGGAGCTTGTTTTTTTTTCCCCATGCCAGTGGGCCATGATCAGGGATGCATGCACTGTCCTGTCACCATTTGAGGAGGCCACGAGGATGGTGAGCAGTGACAGTGCATTCATCAGTGACACTGTCCCCCTTGTCCACCTGTTGGAGCACACGCTGCGTGGAATAATGGATAGGGCACTTGAGGCAGAACAGAGGCAGGAAGAGGAGGACTTCCTTAGCTCTCAAGGCCCCCTTTATCCAGACAGTGTTCCTGCGAGCCCGCTGATCACAGAGGAAGAGGAGGAGGAGGAGGAGGAAGATTGTGTCAGTATGGAGGTGGAGCCTGGAACTCAGCATCAGCAGCAGTCTTTAAGGGATCAGTCCCAAGAAACACATGGACTTGTACGTGGCTGGGAGGAGGTGGCTGCGGACCATGTCGTCCTTAGTGACCCAGAGGACTCCGGACCGAATGCCTCAGCAAACCTACGCTGCATGGCCTCCTTGATCCTGCAAAGCCTGCGTAAGGATCCTCGTATTTGTGGTATCAAGAAGAAGGACCAATACTGGCTGGCAACCCTCCTTGATCCACGTTACAAGGGTAAGGTTGCGGACCTTATCTTGCCATCGCAGAGAGAGCAGAGGATGAAACATCTTCGGTAGGCCTTGCAGAAAGGTCTATGCAACGCGTTCCCAGAGAATGGGAGGTTACAAACTCCTGTTTCTGGACAACGTGTTGCTGAGGCTTCGGTCAGTCAAAGAAGGAGCGGTGGAGAAGGTGGCCGTCTGACCGATGCGTTCAGACAATTTTTTGGTCCGCAGCCCCAAGGTATGATCAGTTCCAGCAACCATCGCCAGCGTCTGTTTTACATGGTGCAGGAATACCTAGGGGCAAGATCTGACTTGGACACCTTTCCCACCGAAAATCCTCTGGGTTACTGGGTCTTGAGGATGGATCACTGGCCAGAGCTTGCACAGTATGCAGTTGAGCTACTGGTCTGTCCTGCATCCAGCGTTCTTTCGGAACGCACATTCAGTGCTGCTGGAGGCTTTGTAACCGATCACAGGGTGCGTCTGTCCACCGACTCGGTCGATCGACTGACCTTCATAAAAAATGAATCTTGGATCACTACCAGCTACCAAGCACCTGATGCTGATGTAACCAAATAATTTTTTTTTAAATCTCAGATCCCTTCAAAGACTGCCTATGCTGATGCTGAGTGACTATCCCTGAGTAATTATCCTCTTCCTCCTCAATCATCACGCTGATAGCTTGTAAGAACATTTTTGGTTCTGGGCGCCACCACCAGTGCCTAAGGCCCAATTTTTCAGCCCCTGTTTAACAGGGGCGTGTAATTACAATTTTTGATGCAATACTTTGCAGCAGGGCTCATTTCTGGGTTCCAACTAGAGTATCTGTGAGGGGTTGCAGTGTTGTGGCACCAGTGCCTAAGGCCTAATTTTTCAGCCCCTGTTCAACAGGGGCATGTAATTACAATTCTTGATCTAATATTTCACAGCAGGGCCCATTTCTGCACCCACCAAGAGCGAGTGAGGACTTACAGTGTTGTGGCACCACCACACCACCAAAGGCCCAATTTTTCTGCCCTTGTTCAACAGGGGCATGTAATTACAATTCTTGATCTAATATTTCACAGCAGGGCCCTGTGAGGGCTTACAGTGTTGTGGCCACAACAACACCTAAGGCCCAAATTTCTGCTGAGTATATAGGGCAGGACCCTACTTTCAAACATCTAACTTACAAACGACTCCTACTTGCAAACGGAAGGAGACAACAGGAAGTGAGATGAAATCTACCCCTAGGAAGGGAAATTCTCTCCTGTAAGCGTTAATATGGGAAAAACATTTCTCCTTTCCACTGATGCTTTCCAATCCTTGTTCCACAAAAAACCCCAAATTTTCAAAAAACATTTGTCATTGGGACAAAAAGTGAGGTGAAATCTTCTGAAGAGGAGGAAAGACAGCAAAACAAATGTCACAGGGGTGATAACCCTTCCCTATGTTTTCCAATAAGCTTAAAAAAGATTTTTTGGCTGGAGCTAAACACGTTAAAAATGTACCCGTTAAAAATTACAAACAGATTCTACTTAACAATAAACCTACAGTCCCTGTCTTGTTTGCACCGCCTGTATACTGCTGTTCAGAGTATATAGGGCCTGGTGGCCCCACACCTTTCCTTATTTTAATTTGGGTGCGGGGTTCCCCTTAATATCCATACAAGACCCAAAGGGCCTGGTAATGGTCTGGGGGGTACCCATGTCGTTTGTCTCACTGATTTTCATCCATATTGCCAGGACCCGACATTACATTAAACCCGCAAGCAGTTTTAAATGAGATTTTTTCCTTTAAAAATTACATTTTGTGCAGGGACTGTTCTAAACACGGGAAACACGAGCCACTTTACAGGCATACTATAGACACACCCTAGGTACGATATTTAAAGGAATATTTCACTTTTTTTTTACTTTAAGCATCATTAAAATCACTGCTCCCGAAAAAACGTCCGTTTGTAAAAGTTTTTTTTGCATCGATACAAGTCCCCTGGGGTAGGACCCGGGTCCCCAAACCCTGTTTAGGACAATACCATGCAAATTAGCCTTTAAAATGAGCACTTTTGATTTCGAACGTTCGAGTCCCATAGATGTCAATGGGGTCCTAACGTTCGTGCGAATTTTCGGTCCGTTCGCAGGTTCTGGTGCGAACCGAACCGGGGGGTGTTCGGCTCATCCCTACTTATGATCTTTGTTTAGCACCTTTATAAAAATAAATATATACCGTATTTTTCGCACCATAAGACGCACACCCCCCCAAATTAATGGAGGAAAATGTCCCTGCGTCTTATGGAAAGCATAATGACCAGGCACCCACCCGTTGCCGCCGCTGCATCAGAATATCGGCGCTTGGCTTCTCTGTGGAGGAGAGAGGACAGGATGTGAGTTGGATCCTTGCAGGGGCATACCAAGGGGGAACGGGGGGAGGCGGTCTGCCCCGGGTGCCAAAACATGGGGGTGTCAGTGGCATTGTAATGGGGGTGCGCTCCACACCCAGGTCACACACACCCGCCAGATGTGACACCATCCCGCAGCGGCAAGAGCCCTGGCTGTTTTTTATTTTTCAGCCGGAACACCCCCGGCGCTGTGGTCTGGTCCAGTCTTACTTCCTGCTCCTTCCACCGGCAGCTGTTGCTGCAAACTATGTCCCCAGTCCTCCTTTCTAGCTGCTGCCCAGGTGTATCTGAGGCTGACAGCCAGCCAGCAAGCCAGCCAGCCAGAGGGGATTGTGGATTGTAATGGCAGTGTCCTCCACTGCCTGAGTTGAGCTGGTGATAAGGGGGTGGGAGGTGTGGGCTGGCATGGTATCCACTGCCCAGTCACCTGCGCTGTTGTGATAGAAGAGGCTGAAGGGGTATTTGTGTCTGTCCTTCCACCCTGAGATGATCTGGGAAGGGGGGAGTTTGCCGTGTCCACCACCACCACCACCCAGGTAGAGTGTAGCTGAGCTGATTTGATGGGGGGTGGTATTACTGTGTCTCCATCACCCACCTATAGTAGTAGTATAATTTAAATTATACTACTACTCCTTTGTTTCTAAACAAACTGCTGGGATTGCTGTGAGTGATGAGAGCTGCGGGAAAAGTTGCAGAGAGACGGATTTATTTGTTACCAAAGAAACACTGCAGAAAATACATCCTCTCCTAGAATACTTATCCGCTCTACTTGGCCCATTGGGGGCCGCTGCTGGAGGTGAGAGGCTGGGGGAAACACTTGAGAGATGCACTAGAACGTGCATAGAAGAAAAAACACCAGTCACTGCACATTTTGCACTATATTTAAAGACTGTTTTTTTGGAAGTCACTCATCACTATTGCACTTTCCATATGGACTAATTGCACTATTGTCACCATTTGGGACAGTGTCTCTTCTGTAGGATTACTTGTCCTATTACATTTGATTTTTATTTATTCCTATTCATTCAAATATTTATGATACTTTTATTTATTGTTTTTACAAGTATTTTCAACCATTATTATTAATTATGGATTAGATTTAGATATGATTGCAACATTATTATGGGATTTATTTTCATATTGTAGATCAGATGGGAATTTTTGCTGACCGCAAAACATTCTTTTTTGCACTGTATGCTAATACATTTACTTTGTAGTTCACGTTGATGATTTATTTATTTTGTTATCTAGCACCAGAAATGATTTGATCTCCAGCTACTGTCTGTGAGACATTGGACGCCATTTGTGTTTTGGTCTTTGGAGTTTTCTAGTCTGGGAAGTCAGCGTTTTATATTCACAGGTTCACTGTATACATATTTTTTGCCACTTGATGAGGGGTAGTTGACATTATTTATTTATTGAGCACTGAGACTATTTATTATTTTGAGCATTCGATTGCTGGTTATTTGCATTACAGGAATTTTGTCTTTGTTATATTCATGCATGGTGATATTTTGAGGCTTTAAATATTGTTTCTGTTATTATATTAGGTGGAGCCCACTTTGCTTATTTCATCCTTACAGCCTAGTTCATTTTAGTTGCGATTTTGGATTATTGATTTCTTACTGATTGATGGAGTAGCACCACATATCTCTATTGAGTATAATTTAAATATTTTAGGACACCATTTGATTCAGAATATTTTTTTTCTTGTTTTCTTCCTCTAAAACCTAGGTGCGTCTTATGGTCAGGTGTGTCTTTTGGTGCGAAAAATATGGTAATTGTCTTGTGATTTTAATTAAAAAAATCTTATAGTGCAGCGCTGCTCAATGCAATTGTAAAACACACTCAATTAATGCTAATTAATATAATTTTATATATGTGCAAAATTCTTAAATGTTATAAAACGCCAGTCCATTTATAAATGATTAATGTATGCGCTCAATTACTTCTAATTAATATAGTTTATATATGTGCACATTCCTTGAATGTTGTGAAACACCAGTTCACATGTAAAACAACAAATGTCAAATCCACCACTGTGATCCTCCATTCTCCAACGGAAAAAAAACCTTTATTGTGCATCTGAAGAAAATGCGGAAGCATTGAAACGCGTCATCTGACACGTCCAGACTCCATTTCCGCAGCCTCCACTCTAGTGAATGGTGCGCTCCATGCTGGTCCTATTCTGTTCCGACTTTCATCTTCCGGTTCCTGAGAGATGCCGGTCCGACCTTGCTGACACCGCGGTCATCCCGCTCACCCCATGCCAAAGCCCCCACCAGCAGAGGACTACACATCACGGACAGCCTGCCTACATCTCCCACAGCGTCTCACACCATCTTGGGACCCTGCACTGAGAGCTGCTGTGGTTTTGGATACTGCACTTAGATTGGCGCACCTTTTCATCTCCATATTGCCTTCCAGAGTTTTCGCTTCTACTCTCAAGGGAGCTGCTGCTGGTGCCCAGTATCAATTTTATTTGAACCTTCTATTATCTTGGGACTTCAGCTTCCTAGCGTATATGGTTCTAGACATTACCATCCATCTATCATAAACGCTTGCATTACGGTCTTATACCGTTTTTTTGGACACTATTATTATTTTAGATATTTTTTTATCCTGATTGTTTTTTCATGTTTGGCTGGTATTTTGCGCCATTTCTCCTTTGTTGTTTCTGTTCCTAATATACTACAGGCAGCCAGTTCATTCAGTTAGCTGCAGTATATATTGAGTACTGTATCCCGTGCAGCTAGATCTCACTGCAGACCATTCCTGTTGTTCTGTTCCTAATATACTACAGGCAGGCAGTTCATTCAGTTAGCTGCTGTATATTCAGTACTGTATCCTGTGCAGCTAGATCTCACTGCAGACCGTTCCTGTTGTTCTGTTTCTAATATACTACAGGCAGGCAGTTCATTCAGTTAGCTGCAGTATATTCAGTATACTGTATCCAGTTTAGCTAGATCTTGCTGCAGACCATTCCTGTTGTTCTGTTCCTAATATACTACAGGCAGGCAGTTCATTCAGTTAGCTACAGTATATTCATTACTGTATCCTGTGCAGCTAGATCTCACTGCAGACCGTTCCTGTTCTGTTCCTAATATACTACAGGCAGGCAGTTCATTCAGTTAGCTGCAATATATTCAGTACTGTATCCTGTGCAGCTAGATCTCACTGCAGACCATTCCTGTTGTTCTCTTCCTAATATACTACAGGCAGGCAGTTGATTCAGTTAGCTGCAGTAAATTCAGAATCAGTGTATATATATATATATATATATATATATATATATATATATACTGATGCGCAGTGTTTTGAAGGCTCCGATGATGATTCCCAGATTGAGGAAGGCAGTAATGTGAGCCCAGAGAGAGAGGGTGCCCAAGAAGGACAACAAACTGGCAGTCATGTTCCCCCAGCTGCAGCATACTGCCAGGTTTGCTCCAGTGACGAGGGGGGAGGGGATGATGAGGTCACTGACTCTATGTGGGTGCCTGAGAGGAGGAGGATGAGGAGGCATATCTCCAACAAGCCAGGATGCCCTCCAGGGGCCAGCTTAAGGGCAGCCAACCGACTGCATCACACCGCAGAGCTCCACATGTGCAGGGCGCTGCTGACGTGCGTTTTTCCAAAAGTTCTTTGGTGTGGGCCTTTTTTGAGACATGTGCAGCAGATCGCACCATTACTGTTTGCAACATATGTCTGAAGCATATCAAGGGTGGCCAAAACAGCAGCCGCTTGGGCACCACATGCTTGACCAGACATATGTCGAACTCCCACTCAGTCTGTTGGCAAGCGTACTTAAAAGACCCACACCAAAGAACAAGGCGGACCTCTCCGTGCTCCTCATTAGCTGGGATCTCCAACCCCACTATACCTTCAGTTCTCTCAGAAACCTGCACTGAGAGGAATGAAGGTGTAGAATTAGGTGTGCCAAGTACTTGCGGGCAATCTGCTATCGCTACACCAACGTCTGATTGTAGCAAGCAGATTTCCCTACCCCAGTTGCTAATTCGGCAAAAGAAATTCGGTCCCAGCCATCCACATGCCCAGCGTCTGAATGCTAGCTTGGCTAAATTGCTAGCACTCCAACTGCTGCCTTTTCAGCTGATAGACACTGCCCCCTTTCCTGAATTTGTGGAATGTGCGGTACCTCAGTGGCAGGTTCCCAAATGCCACTTTTTTTCATGGAAGAAGATTCCGGCTCTCTACCAGCATGTGGAAGGCAATGTCTTGCCCTCGCTGGACAGGGCGGTCAGCAGTAAGGTGCATATTACTGTTGACTCATGGTCCAGCAGACATGGACAGGGACGTTACCTATCTATTACGGAGCACTGGGTGACCCTGCTGGCAGCTGGGAAGGATGCTGGACAGGGTGCAGTATTGTTGGAGGTTGTTCTGCCACCATGCCTCCAAAATGCTACTAGTGGTGATTCTGACACACCTCTCTCCTCCACCCCCTCCTCTTCTTCTTCCTCCATGGCCTCTTCTTCTATAGATTTGTCCTCGGAACCAGCAGTGCTCCGTAGGTGTTCAAGGGGCTACGCAAGCACTTAGCCAAAAAGATGCCATGCATTGCTTGAGCTGGTGTACTTAGGGGACAGGAGCCACACGGGGCAGAGATTCTGTCAGCTCTGAAGGGGCAAGCTCAGAGGTGGTTGACGCCACGCCAGCTTCAGGCAGGAATGGTGGTTTGCAACAATGGCACCAACCTCCTCTCCGCCCTCTGACAGGGACACTTCACCCATGTTCCCTGTTTGGCTCACGTCCTTAATTTGGTGGTGCAGCGGTTCTTGTGCAGGGACCTGGGCTTACAGAATCTCCTGAGGCAGGCCAGGAAAGTCTGTGTGCATTTCCACCGGTCATATAATGCCAGTGCTCGGCTGGCTGACCTCCAAAAGGAATACAACCTGCCCAAAACCGCCTAATCTGTGACATGCCCACCAGATGGAACTCAACGTTGGCCATGCTGCAGCGGCTGCACACGCAGCAGAGGGCTATCAATGAGTACCTGTGCGGCTATGGCCCCGTGACAGGGTCAGGGGAGCTTGGCTTTTTTTCGCCACGCCAGTGGCTCATGATCAAGGATGCATGCACTGTCCTGTCACCATATGAGGATGGTGAGCAGAGACAGTGCATACATAAGTGATATTGTCCCTCTTGTCTACCTGTTGGAGCATACGCTGGGTGGAATAATGGACAAGGCACTTGAGGCAAAACAGAGGGAGGAAGAGGAGGACTTCCTTACCTCTCAAGGCCCCCTTTATCCAGACAGTGTTCCTGCGGGCTAGCTGATCACACAGGAGGAGGAGGAGAATTGTGTCAGCATGGAGGTGGAGCCTAGCACTCAGCATCAGCAGCAGTCTTCAAGGGATCGTTTACAGTCCCCAGAAGCCCATGGACTTGTACGTGGCTGGGAGGAGGTGGCTGAAGATCAGGTCACCCTTAGTGACCCAGAGGACTCCGGACTGAATGCCTCAGCAAACCTACGCTGCATGGCCTCCCTGATCCTGCAAAGCCTGCGAAAGGACACTCAGATTCGTGGTATCAAGGAGAGGGATCAGTACGGCTGGCAACCCTCCTTGATCCATGTTACAGTCACAGAAGGAGCGGTGGAGAAGCTGGCCGTCTGACAGATGCGTTCAGACAATTTTTTAGTCTGCAGCCCCAAGGTCTGATCGGTTCCAGCAACCATCGCCAGCATCTGATTTACATGGTGCAGGAATACCTAGGGGCAAGATCAGACTTGGAGATCTTTCCAACCGAAAATCCTCTGGGTTACTGGGTCTTGAGGATGAATCACTGGCCAGAGCTTGCACAGTATGCAATTGAGCTACTGTCCTGTCCTGCATCCAGCGTTCTTTCGGAACGCACATTCAGTGCTGCTGGAGGCTTTGTAACCGATCACAGAGTGCGCCTGTCCACCGACTCGGTTGATCGGCTCGCCTTCATAAAAATGAATCATAAGAATTCTAAAGGAAAAAATTTGCGCTAGGTGTGCAAAGATGAAAATTGTGAAATATAAAACCTATGAAAAAGGTATCCTGCAGCTGGACACTATAACCCTGATAGGGGGCAGCACTAAATATATATATATAAAGAAAAGTGCAGCGCTGGATATAAACAAACAAAAAACCACAGTGCACAATGATTCACTAGTGATGAATTAAAACAAAATCATACGTATTGTCCATACATGTTCCAATGTAGTAACAAACTGGGGGGGTTGATGGCGCTCCCCCGTGCTCCACTGGTGAATTATCCTTTGGCATCATCACGTCCAATGCAGGCCAATGATCTTGAGGTCCTAGTGCGGAGGATTTGGTGGTTTCATGAGAATCTGACCCGACATTCAGCAGAAGCTCTTTTGCTTACCAATGGACAGGATGGCAGTTATCTGTTGAGGAAAAGTGACCCCAAGGCCAACGTGTACTCATTGTCAGTAAGGGCCAGGGACTCAGTGAAACACTTTAAGTCTACCAATGTGGAACAAGTCTTAAGTTTGGATTCAATGAATTCTCATCTATTAAAGAATTTATTCAACATTTTGCAAACCAACCTCTGATCAGAAGTGAATCAGGAGAGTCAAACCTTTTTACACTATTGGAGCGTTTCTTCTTTTTTGGATACTTATCATCGCTGTGAGTGACCTCTTCCTATTGATTACCGTCTGCGGTCACTTATTCATCGCTTATTCATCGCTTCCGGACGAGATCCATTCACTGAAAGGACAACATCCAAAGTGGAGGTTTTCATGCCTTTTATTAAGGGCTGTCTGGTAAGCCTTTAATCTTCCTATGGTGACTGGTGTCCATTGCGGTGGAAGTCACGGATTTATCCATACAGGGATTCACTTATTTGTATTTATGGACACTATATGAATACTAAGCACGTTATTATTTAGTGTGACAGAGTTTTTGCGGTGGGGATAGCCGCGCATTTATTTTCACAAGATTTTTTCAACACCCCAGTTTGTTACTACATTGGAACATGTATGGACAATACGTATGAATTTTTTTTAATTCATCACTAGTGAATCATTGTGCACTGTGGTTTTTTGTTTGTTTATATCCAGCGCTGCACTTTTCTTTATATATATAAAAATGAATCAGTCTTGGATCACCAGTTACTAAGCACCTAATGCTGATGTAACTGGCTAATTTTTTTATGAACGTGAGATCCCTTGAAGACTGCCTATGCTGATGCTGAGTGACTATCCTGTTATGCTGAGTGACTATCCTATTCCTCCTCAATGTTCATGTTGATAGCTTGTAAGAACATTTTTGGCTCTGGGAACCACCACCAGTGGCTAAGGCCCAATTTTTCTGCCCGTTTAACAGGGGTGTGTATTTACAATTTTTGCTGTAATATTTTGCAGCAGGGCTTGTATCTGCGCTAAACTAGAGTATCTATGAGGGGTTGCAGTGTTGTGGCACCAGTGCCTAAAGCCCAATTTTTCTGCCCCTGTTCAACAGGGGCATGTAATTACAATTTTTGATCTAATATTTCACAGCAGGGCCCGTTCCTGCGCCCACCAAGAAAAACTTTGAGGGCTTACAGTGTTGTGACAGCACCACCACACCACCACCAAAGGCCCCATTTTTCTGACCCTGTTCAACAGGGGCATGTAATTACAATTCTTAAAATAATATTTCACAGCAAGGCCCGTTCCAGCGCCCACCAAGAGAGGCTTACAGTGTTATGGTACCACCAACACCTAAGGCCCAAATTTCTGCATAGTATATAGGGCAGGCCCCTACTTTCAAACATCCGACTTACAAACGACTCCTACTTACAAACGGAGGGAGACAACAGGAAGTGAGAGGAAATCTACCCCTAGGAAGGGAAATTCTCTCCTGTAAGAGTTAATATGGGGAAAAGGTGTCTCCTCCACTGATGCTTTATCACCAAACCTTGTTTCCCTAATCCCAAATTTTCAAAATCCAATTGTCATTGGGACAGAAAGTGAGGTGAACTCTTCTGAATGGGGCACAGACAGCAAAACAAATGTTAATCGGATGATGATAACCCTTCCCTATGCTTTCCTAAAAGCTTAAAAATAGATTTTTTGGCTGGAGCTACACTTACAAAATGTACCTGTTCCAAATTACAAACAGATTCAACTTAAGAACAAACCTACAGTCCCTGTCTTTCTTGGGCTTGCCTGTATACTGCAGTTCAGAGTATATAGGGCCTGGGGGCCCCACGTCCCCTTAATATCCATACAAGACCCAAAGGACCTGGTAATGGGGTGGGGGGGTTACCCATGCCATTTTTTTCAATAATTTTCATCCATATTGCCGGGACCTGACATTACATTACAGCCGCAAGCAGTTTTAAATGACTTTTATTCCTTTAGAAATGTAATTTTGTGCAGGGATTGTTCTAAACACGGGAAACACGCGCCACTTTACAGGCATAATATAGACACCCCCCAGGTACAATATTTAATAGAATATTTCACTTTTTTTTTTCACTTTAAGCATCATTAAAATCACTGCTTCCGAAAAAATGGCCGTTTTTAAAACTTTTTTTTGCATTGATACATGTCCCCTGGGGCAGGACCCAGGTCCCCAAATCCTTTTTAGGACAATAACTTGCATATTAGCCTTTAAAATTCGCACTTTTGATTTCTCACGTTCGAGTCCCATAGACTTTAACGGTGTTTGAAAGTTTGTGCAAACTTTCGGTCTGTTCGCATGTTCTGGATGCGAACCGAACCGGGGGGTGTTCGGCTCATCCCTAGTCAAAACTCCCAGAACTCCTACCCTATATTCATACAAAAGAAATTTGCCGCTTGTGCAAAAAAATTGTAAAATTATAATTTTTTTGAAAATTAAACCATTACAGTGTAAATATCCACCACTAAAGTGAGATATAATCACATTTCATAACATATACAAAATACAGTGTTACACTAAACATAAATTTTGCTCATAAAGTGTTACAAAGTGTCCAATTGTGAAAAAACTCAAGAAGCACAAATCCGTGAAATTGCAGATTAATCCAGAAGACCCTCCACCTCGTGCAGATACAGCCACCACAAGCAATATAGACTCTTACCAGAGAGCCTAGACCCTTTATTACATAGGGTCAAACTGGCTTGATGTAATAATCTTTCCAGGGGTCATCAGCTAGAGATGTGTCCTCAGATCACATTAAGATTGATTCAGCAGCAATGGCTGATGTGTGTGTCCGGTGTAGAGATCAGGATGGTCCTGGACATAGATCCAATGTAGTATGATTGCTCCCAGGCAGAAGGTAGTATTAGGGGATGTGTGATGGCTGCCCTCCTCCTCCAATCCAGGGGGGAAATGATCTGTACCAGTGTTCATTTTGGCAGGAAATTTTCGATTTAGTCTTAGGACTAAAATGGCATTTTAGTTTTAGTCCCATTTTAGTCTTCTGCAATTGTTTTAGTTTTAGTCATATTTAATCGACTAAATCTCCAGTACATTTTAGTCGACTAAAATGTCCTAAAATGTCAGTAGTTCTGATGGCTCATTTCCCAGTGTTCTATCCCCGATCACTGAACACGGTACCGCTGTGCAGCCCAACCAGTACAATCCTCAACTGCTGGCCAGCTCTGCTCTTCTCTTGCCCCTGGCTCCATCCCAGGGCTGTAACAGGATGCAGAGCAGAGAAAAGGGGCATCTGTTGTCTGATAGGGGAGGAGAGAGGATCCCCTCTGTATGGACTGAGCACACCACCGTCCTACACAACACCAACCATCCCCTTCTCCATGCTTCAACCATCTGACATGCTGCTATCCTATATGCCTTACCTAAGATCCATAAAAGTATGAGCCACCCACCCGGACAGCCTACAATCTCAGGGAGTGGCTGTCTGACTGAACAAGCTAGTGAGCTGGTAGATGACTATTTGCGCCCTCATGTGAGGGCATTTACCTCTTATGCCCAGGACACAATGGATTTGCTCAAAGCTCTGGAAGGGATATTTATTCCTGAAGGAGAATGGCTGGTGGATGTGGATGTTGAGGCCCTCTACGACTCGGTACTCCACAAATTGGAGGGGGGGATTCAGATTATGGTGTGCTTTATTTCAGAGCTATGCATTTCAGCTGGTCCCTATAATCAATTTATTCTTGATCTGCTCTGATTTGTCTTAAAAATATTTTTAAATTTGAATGCTCCCACTACTTCCAAGTGCAGGCCATTGCGATGGGGACCATATGTGCCCCATCTTACCCAAACCTGTACTCATGGGGGTGGGAACGTTACCTATTTTTCAGGGAGGACCTTCAAGGGAGCCTAAATAAGGTGTTGATCTGGCGCAGATTCTTTGATGACGTCCTTATGCTTTGGACTGGCTCTTTGGATGAACTGCATGTCTTTATGGAGATTGCTAAATTTAACAATTTTAATCTGAAGGTAACAATGACTTGCTACCAGTAAGTTTTCTGAACATACAGATTTTTGTTAATGCAGACAGCAGCCTATGATCTTCCCTCTTTAGAGGACCCCCTTCTGGGAATTCTATATACCACAAGTTCCCATCCGGTATCGCTGGTATTGAGTAATTGTAGCAGGCAGGAGGACTTTTAGGCTGAAGCAAAAGCACTTCAGAGATGTTTAATTAAACAAGGTAATACTAAATCTTGTCTTGAAAAAGCCTACTATCAAGCTAAAGATCAAGATAGAGATATTCTAAAATCCGTGGGTGGGCCACCAGTATCATTCATGCTATTCTAACTTTGCCGGGGGTGTGAGTGTGCTTATACATAAGTCCCTGCCATTTAGGCTGTTAGAGCTAGTGCTTGATCCAGATGGACGCTACGTGATGCTGCATGCTATGTTGGAGTCACTGGAAGTAGTGTTGATAGGACTCTACATACCTCCCCCTGCCTCTATCAAACTGCTCCATAAGTTCACCTCTCTTATAGCCAAAAATTGTACTGACAACGTGATCTTTATGGGAGACTTCAACATGCCACCTAATCCTGAGCTTGACCACTTTGCCTCTTTGGGGGGCTCCTCATCGGATCTCTCCACATGGGCGGATGCATACGGCCTGGTGGATCTGTGCAGGTGGAAACACCCCCTCGACAGGTCCTTTACGTGCCACTACATATAAGTCTTTCTCCCGCATTGATTTCATGTACGCGGGGGGCCCCGTCCTCCCTAGGGTTAGTCAGATAGACATCCCCCCGAGAGGGATTTCGGACCACGCGCCTGTATTGCTCCGACTCTCACTTGAGGGACATCCCTCGGATAGGCTTTGGAGGCTTTCCAGATTCTGGATATCTGATCCTGGAGTAGACCCTGGCGTCCAACAGCAGCTACAGGCGTATTGGTCCCACAATCCCAGGACTGCATCGGATGCTGTGGTCTGGGACACTTTCAAGGCCTTCTGCAGGGGCCACTACCAGACACTCATAGGGGACATAGACAATTTAGGGCTGACCTGGTTAGAGCTGAGGGAGAGGCAGACTCACTAGAAAAACTATATGTCCAAACCAGGGACCCACTAGTCCACGACCGTCTTCAAGAATGTACCAGAGGGGTCCTTTTGCTCCGCACCTCCCTGACTAAGAAAAAATTATTACAACAATCCCAAAATATTTTTGAGGAAGGCGAACGTAATGGCAGGCTGCTTGATTGGTTGGCCTGTGAGCAATCGCCCTCTATGAGCATCCCCTGCATATGTGACAGGAATGGGACATGCCAGACAGCGTCCAGGGGAATAAATGATTGCTTTGCTGTTACAGCACTAATGGCCCTGGCCATTGAGCCTCTGGCAATCCTCCTACGCCAGGATCCCAGGGTGAAGGAAATTCCAGTTGGAGTTCTTCAAGAAAAAGTGTCTCTCTACGCAGATGACGCTGTTGTACCTGGCTGATGCAGGTGCCTCCTTAAAGTCTGCCTTGAGATAATTGACCAGTTTGGCTGATACTCCCGTATACGTGTCAACTGGGACAAGTCAGTTCTGTTTTCCCTTCACCCCTCGGGCTCTGGAGCAGACACCCAGACTCCCCTCCAGTGGGTAGAGGAGTTTACATACCTGGGGGTGAAGGTCAGGGGATCTGTGCTGGCCTATTTGGGGGATAATCTTTTGCCCTTAGTAGCCCAGTTCACTACGAAATGTCAGACCTGGAAAACCCTGCCATTGTCACCAGTTGGTAGAGTAAACCTGCTGAAGATGGTTTATCTTCCCAAATTCCTGTACTTCTTCAGGAACACCCCAATCCCCATCCCTAAACGGATTTTCTGTAGGTTGGACGCCCTTATCAGTACCTTTGTTTGGGCGGGGAAGACCCCTAGATTGTCATAGCGGGTGCTGCAGCTCCCTCTCTCCCAAGGGGGACTGGCGATGCCTTTCTTTACTACTGGGCGGCAGTCCTGGTGACTGTCCGCTGGTGGTTTGGCCAACCCAGGCAGAACCCAGCCGTTACACTTGAGGCAGCAATCTTGGGGTCTTATGCAGTCCTGAGCAACTTAGTATATAGAGGACCTAAGGCCCATCCTGCCATTACAACTCCAATGACAACGACTGTTCGAGTCTGGCAACAGGCAGGTACCACCTACATGGCAGAATCCACCTTCTCCCCGCATATCCCTCTGGGGGGAACCCACAGCTTAAGCACTACTACCAATTGCCAGACCCCCAGCTCTGGGCATCCAAAGGTATTGTTACCCTTAAACATATCTTACCTACGGGTTCTCTCTTACCTCTTTCGGTGCTGAGGGAAACTTATGCAGTACCAGCCTCCATGACCTTTAGGTACTATCAACTTAAAAATGCTACCCAGGTGCAATTTCCTAACCCCATAACTCTTCAGACAGACCCCACAGAACGACTCCTGATTTCTAAAATCCTAGACAAACCGCTATCCTCTCTGTACTTTTATCTTGCCTCTGCACATGCAACCACACTGATGACACTGTATGACAAGTGGAAGTCTCACATCCCGGGGCTGACTGAGGAGAACTGGGAGGACCTGCTGGGTGGATATATCAATACAATGATTTTAGCCAAAGACCATTTTATCCAACTTAAGTTCCTCCACAGGGCCTACTATACCTCATTAAGATTGGCGAGAATCTATCCAGGTGTAAGCCCCCTCTGTAACAGATGCAGTTCCTCTCCGGGTACGTTCTTCCATGTGGTGTGGGAATGCCTCCTAATCCGCCCTTTCTGGGAGCAGGTAATAGGGGCCTTGAATGAATTTAGAGACTGGTCCCTTGGTCAGGACCCGACCTTAGCGTTACTAGGTTCTATGGAAGATGTGGTGGCCTCCAGACATGTAAAGCTATTTCTATTCTATGCTCTATACTATACTAGGAGGGAGATTCTTCTTAGATGGAAGCAAGCAACACCTCCGACTCTCAAATCCTGGGTAGCAACGATTAACTCTGTGTTTCCACTATATAAATTGACCTATGAAAGCAGGAATTGCCCCAAAAAATTTGACAAAGTTTGGTCCCAATGGATAGACGTGCAGGGCTCCATCTATTGAGCGCATAATAATATCCTATGTTTTGCCTTATCACAAAACTCCATCCCTAACAGTACACTGTATTGTCCTATGACTTGTCCTTTGCTGTAGAATTGGAGGTTCCTCTCCATCCACGATTCCCCTCCCCCCCTCTATTTCCGCATAGTATACTGCAGAGATTGTGACTGATTGACTACCTCCTCTCTCCCTTTTGTACACCAGCAAGATTGTTAGCATATCACTTGTTCACGTTTTGACTTCTCTGTCTACCCACCTGTATATCTTCACTATGTACTGTGTCATTGTCAATGCGTGTAAATGTTTCATTTCCTTTTTGTCAACTTGTACAACAATAAAAAAACCTTTCTGTTAAAAAAAAAAAGATAGAGATATTCTGATTTATAGTAAAAGAACCAACCCTACTACACAAAATGTGAGGTTAATTACATGCTATTCTGGTCAACAAGAGCAGGTCTGTCAAATCATAGAGAAATATTGGTATCTGCTTTTGGCAGATGAAGTAGTTGATGTTTGGCAGATGATGTATGTTAAGTTATCCAGAAATTACCTACAGAAGGTCCCAATGTTTAAAAGATCAACTTGTCCATAGTCACTACTTGGTTAAAACTAAGACTAAAACTATAGGAACGCCCCTGGTGGCAAATGTAACTTTTGTAGGTTCATTATGAAGGCACAACAAATGATTTTGCCAAACGGCCATATGTACTAACCCATATTTTTTGCCAAACAACTGGCATAGTTTACTATATGGAATGTGACTGTAGGGCTTTCTATATTGGGAAAACAAAGAGAGCATTTTTCCATAGAATTTGGGACCATGTTGCCCTTGTTTCCAAAAACAAGCTAGAGACCCCAATCAGTCACCATTTTGGGTTGTATCTTGGATTTGATTTATCCAAGATGCATTTCTTTGCCTTAGAGCATGTACTATACCTCCGCATGAGAGGGTAGGAGATGTTGACAAGCTGCTATTGTAGCGTGAGACAAAATGAATCTATAATTTAGCAGCAACCAAGTTCCCAGGGCTTATTGATGTTATCAGCTTCAAGCCCTTCTTGTAAAATTTTTTTTTCCCTGGTTGTGCTTATGGTTAGTTTTAGCCATATATGTACAGTATTATGCTTCAGGCGAAGGATTGTTCTTTGCAACCATTTATTGTATTTGTGATGCATGAATTGTAAAGGGTTCCTTGGAGGTTAATGTGCTTGGCGGGGTTGTTCAGTAAAGGATTGTAGAGTTTTGTTTTTTTTTCTTGCAACTATTGGTTTGTAATATTTTATGTTTATTATATGTTTTATTATATTGTTATATATATATATAATATATATATATATATATATATATATATATATAGGGATCTCCACAGGGGGATGAGTGGCCATACGAACACCTGGGGCGCCGCTTATGGGATCCAGCTGCCCATCAGGTGTGGCTGTTCCTCTATGGGTGGTGCCTACTGTAGGTTAGCCCTCATGCCTTGTTCCCACTTCCCTTGTTATATCCATGCATCCCGACCCTTGGGATCCTTGTTCCATCCTAACGTCCCTATGGCCTATGGTTGCACTGCAGGAGTGGTCGGGTGTTTTCAGCCTCTGGTTAGACCTGCCCTAAACTTAGGTTCTGGTGGCAGGACTTTCCAAGATGGCGGTCGCATGCCCTCGCTCATGTGCGTGGCGTCGCCTCCTGTGACCTTGTGTGCAGTGGCACCATTTGGATGTCCACATCCTGCTGCTGACATCAGACACCAGCAGGGTGGGAGGGTTATTTAAGGCCAAACATGCAGCGGATATTTCGCCGTGGCATTTGCCACTGGGACGCAGTGTAGACAATCCATATGTAACACTTATTTTTGGTAAGAATGAAAGGCTATTGATTCCAACTTATATTGGCACTTGTAAGCTGCCTCTGGCATTGTAATAGTGCCCCCTTTTTTTGTTTTGTTTTTTGTAGCATTTGTTGTACTCATGAAGTGGGTCAACCCTTTTTTCATCCTGTGGGAAAGTTTACATTCTATGAACCCACAAGCTAGGTTCTCACTCTTTACTTGGACGGCAAGGCTTGTATTTTAAAATCTAGTGGATCTCTTATGTTTATCCTCTTGAGATAAGCGGTAGGTGTATAGTAAAAAGAACCATATAGTTTTGCCAAAATGGCAGAAATTTATAATTTTTCAGGTTAATAATTTTTATTATACTGATCATTTGTAGATTGATGTTTATGTGGGCACTATCCCTCCTATGGCTTGCTGATATTCTCGTGGATGATCCTATTGATGCATTATCTTTGTTTGTTATTCATTTCATGATTTTGAACACCCTGCGTAAGAGAGTCAGACAAGTGATTATTTTGTATATTTGTATATTGATTTTCTATGTAGTCAACACACAATAGTATTGCCACACATGTTCATCACAGACATAACTCGACTAGTTGCTCGGACAAAAGCCGCTTCCTCAGGAGAGTCTGTGAATTGATTAACAAAGGGTCAAAATGGCAATATAACTGCCAAGAATCAGGGACCGTAAAAAACTAACAATTATAACAAAATTTAAATAAAATATTTATTGCATAAGAGGGGAGAGAGAGAGACAAACTGCTTACCCATGTCCCGACAGGCCACAATCGCAAGGCATGACCACCAAATGGGGGGTCTCCCGCGGCGACTCGGGGGAGCTGCAGAGCATTATGGACTGAAATCTGGATAAAAAATTAATTGATTTATTTTAAACTCAGGATAGATAAGCTGAGGTCGGGAAAGGTGGATAAATGAAAACCCTGGGTGAATGTGCTGTGGGCCTACAAAGCCGAACAGTGGTGGACCGGTGAAAAATTGAAAAAGTATAAAAATGATCCAGTGAAAGAAATATCAAATTATCAAAAATGTGAAAAAAGGTGAAAGAAATGAAATCAAAAGGTAAAAATGTGAAAAAAATTTGAAATACACAGTGATTGGTTGTGAAGCGTGAGGGGATAAAGAAAAAATGGGGAGAAGTGTGGAAGGTGAAGGTGGCGATAAGTGAATGAAATGAATGAAGGACACAGCTTATACCTGGTAATCAAAATGTAGCGAATTACCAAAGGCATGGGGTGGAGGCACAGGAGAGTTAATCCCCCCATGCCAGAGTCGTCTATGAGAAAAAAACCAAACAACGGTACCAAACATTAAAAGGGGCCGATAGCCAGTGACCTGAGATGACAGGCACTGCATAAGGCTGTGATAAGAAACATTGACTGCCAAGTGACTTACTGAATGCTGGCTGGAGTGAATGTTCCAGGACGCCTAGAGTCCATAACGTGGATAAACAGGCTGACCGCCTGTTATTTGTAACACCCAAACCAGCGACACTGCACGCCAGCCGGCCTCGTCGGCTCCGTCTGCGCGTGACATCACAGGGTCAGAGCTTCTGCATTGCGCATGCGCGAATGAATCGCGCGCGCGCACTAGCCCTATGGCCAAGGGATACAAATCCCGGCCAGGACCGGTGCAAGAGGAGAAGGTGGCTCATCCGCGACCAATCTCTCCGCCAGGGAGCCCACCGGGCTGCCGCGGACAGACACACAAGTAGGGCGCCAAGCAACAGTGCCTGTCATAGGGGACAAAAGGGAGAGGGGGGAAAGAAAGGGAGGGGCGGGGCAGGGAGGGGAAAAAAGGGGGGGAGGGGGGTCAAGCAGTGAGGCTCAATAACAAAAAAGTAAACCAAAAAATTATAATACCAATAGAGAAATAAAATAGAAATGGGCTATGTAAAAATACAATAAAGCAAGAGATATAAATGGTAGGTATACAGGGATAAGGTAATTACCCTGTGCAGCCATTGCGACGAAATTCATGACAGGAGTCCGGAGGACCGGAGACTATAAAACATGATGGGGTGCAACATGTTTTCCAGGTGCGGTACCCTATATTATAATAAAAAAGTCGTCCGCAATGAATGGTCGCATTAGGCTGATTGTAATAAAATTTAATCAATAAACTAAGGATAACTAAATATAATATATTACATTTTTATCTTTTACAATTGTCTATTTGTCACATAAAAAATTTATTTTTCCACTGTACCGCGATAGTCCAAATAGCCCCTATGTCCTTTGTGGTAGCCTGGCCGGGGACCAGGCTTCCCATTTCTTATTATCTTTTGAATTCTGGATGATGGTACGAGTTTATTTCTATCTCTGATGACCCATTATAGAGACCATACTATTCTTATGTTTATACTGTAATAACATTTTGATGTTTTAAAGAACTTTTTGTTATGATTTTGGCAACTTTAAAAATCCAGTTTTTCCTTCTTTTTTCAATGTATTACTTTTCAGTGGTTGATGCACTGCTTTACTTTAACAGTATTTCTCCATAGGAGTCTCTTTGAAGCTCACATGGGACATTTTTTCTGCTCCACGCGCCCCCCATCCCCAGTTCGGGAGCCCAGTTGCAGACTTCCACAGATAGCTTTGTTTGTTCTCTCTCTCTCTCTCTACTAAAAAGGAGATATTTTTGCTCAGCTGCCTCCAACAAATAACATTCACACCTCACAAAGTGTTCAGCAAAGTCTCTGTGACCAGCCAGGTATGAAGGGACCTTAAATAACAATCCGCAGTGTCAGTATGGTGTTAGACCTAATGAGATAGCTGTGAGTGACAGCTTTTCATGTAACCTGCATTGTCACCCTATGTCAATCTCTTGTAGTGCCTACCTACCAGTTGTGCCTGGCACACCCATAATTGGCAGTTGTCTGTCCTGTTTTGTGGATGATGGGTCTTCTACTACATGGCACTTCATTGTCTTTTCTTTACTTAACAAGGTTCTTCTCAACAAACTATGCTGTATGTTCTATACTATACACCCGTCTGCATGGACTGTTGCATACAGCTTTACTCATTGCACTATGTTGTGCATTATAACACTTAAAGCCAAATTGTATTAATTATTATTTATTACTATTAAAATAACAAATGATATGGCACAGAGCAGCCCTTTACCTCCTCTTCCAGAGACCCAGCTGACCATTTTTTTTTTCAACCACAAGACAGCCTTAACAAGCTGAGTGGCCAGCCAGCTTGTCATTTCTGCTTCTCCTTTCTTGCATGTGCCCCCATAAGAAGCTGGGTGCTATGGGGGCATATGTGCAGACATGCTCCTGAGCCAGGCTGTGTGCATCCTAAGACACAGCATGGCTCAGTCCTGCCCTTTGTTCTCTTAGGATTTCACTGACAGCAGCAGATGCCAATGGCTCCTGTTGCTTTCAGTGAAGCCTGTGAGAGCAGGGAGAGAAGAGTTTGCAAACGGGCACAGCGCTGGACCGATAAAGGACTCTGGTAAGTGTTTAGGGAGAAGGAGAAAGAGTGGATGGTTGAAGGTTTTTACCCTATGCATAGAATATATTAAGGTAAAAAAAAACTTTGACTTTGGATCCACTTTACAACCTCTGCATTCTATACACAAATTACTCTACTGTGCAACAGTTTTGTGCTCTTTACTTAATACCATTTTGCTCTGCTCACTGTGCTATACTTCATGCTAAGCACTGCTGTATGTTAAACACTTCTCTTTTGTATACCACTCTAGTATATTCCCTGCCACTTGTTTGTTATCCTCCCTCATTGTCACCAGACAGCAGATTACATTCATTGTAACAGACCTTTATTTGCTCAAAACATTTTGCTAATAATGTTTGATACATTGTATTGTCATTTTTTTAGTGTCACTTTTTTTTTGCACCTTACATTTCAGGCTGAAGAGATGCAACCTGGTTATTCCAAATACAATTATGTGTTTCTAGCAAAGGTAAATAATGCACTTCATTTTAGCATCTGTGAATATCTATCAGTGATAATGTATTGTAGACAAAGACTTACCCAAGCTCTACAGCATGTTTATAGGATGATGAGCTGAATAACGGTGCTCAGGCCATTGTGTCCCATACATCAAAATTGCAAAAAGAATGCCGTCAACTTGATTGCTTCTTCTTAAATCTTTATTGAGCACAGACAGCAGTGCCACATCAAAATGCTAACATGTTTTAGTGTCGCACTGCTGTTTGTGCTCAATAAAGATTTAAGAAGAAGCAATCGAGTTGCGGGCATTCTTTTTGCAATATCTGTCAGTGCCTAATTTATGTAAACCAGTTCGGCTCAAGAGGAAAATTGTTTTATTTTTTTAAAAGATATGTTTTATTTAACTTTAAACTTTTTGTACCAAAGAAAAAATCTCACTAATTAGAGAAAAAAAAAAAGATTTCTACAAATACAAACCACACATAGAAATCACATATACTTTGGGTATTACAGTGTAAAGGATCAGAAGTTTTTCTTCTGTCTGTATTGTTTTAACGTTGTTTGCTTAAGAAAATAAATAAAAAAAGGATCTGAATAAAAAAAAAGTTTTTCTTCATTTTTGCACACACATATAGTCTGGTTGAAAGTCTATCTAGTTCAACTAATAAAAGGGAAAAAAAAGTACAATCCTATATGCACAATTCTATACCCATAGTTGATCCAGGAGGAAGTAAAAAAAACCCAGCAAAGCATTCTCAAATTTGTTGCAGCAGAGGAAAAAATTCCTTCCTGATCCCCCCAGAAGGCAATCAGATATTCCCTGGATCAACCTGGATCAACCTTACCTATAAATGTTAGTATCCAGTTATATTATGTACATTTAGGAAAGAATCCAGGCTTTTTTTTTTTTTTAAAGCAATCTACTAAGCTGGGCAGAACCTAAGGGGGATGCACTGTGATGTAAGGGAGGGTGGGGGACTCAATTTCAGATGGTGGGTGGCTCTTGACGTCTGTAAGGGTAGGGGATGCTCTAGATATCAAGTCTTACAAATACAACCGGCCCTTTTGAGGGCAATCATGCTGATGCGGCCTGCAAATTAAGTTTGACACCCCTGTTCTACAGGGTCTTTGCTTTAAGAAAATATATGATGTTTTGGGGGTTGGTGTGCTGCTGCTGGGAAGATGCTGGAGGCATTGCTGGAAAACAGAAAGTACAGGGTTTGGAGGAGGACCAGAGGAGGGCTGGAGCGCTCCTGTAGCTGTAGGAGAGGTGGGAGGGCCATATGAAATGGCCTGGAGGAACTTGTGTTTGACACATGCTGTAAAATAAAAAAAGATAGTTGCAAATTTTTATGTCACATGATATTTGCAAAACTGTTTATTAAATTAAAATTGTGTATTTGACTGCAAACACACACAATATAATACCATTTTTTTGTTAAAATGTAAAAGATGAGGTTGCATTAAGTAAACAGATACCAAACAAGCTGTCTTAAAATTGTATTGCGCCTATGATATTGCAAAAACTACGGCACCCAAAAATTTCAATAGGTGAAGCTTTAAAAGCCTTTACAGCTCATCAGTTTAGAGTTAACCAGGAGCTCCATGGCTTACATATGCATGCGCACCCTGAGCATTCGATTGCATTTGCACGTGTGTGGGGCAATGGGAGTTACAGCAATTTTTTAAAATACATTTTATTATAATTTTGTTAAACATTTTATTTTTTTGTTTACTTGATTGCTATAACAAGAGATTAATAAGCCCCCATGTGATAGCATTGGGCTGGTGACAGCTACTCTTTAGGGAAACTCTAGGGGTGTAATAGACCTCAATGTCTCCCCTGCCTTTCACAACATCCAACCAAGCACAAATCTGCATAGTTGGATATGTCCCCTGGCTGTAGCAGCCATGAAATGGTGGATCTGAAACTGGCAGGGACAAAATTGTCGCTTCCAGTTTCTTTGTTTTACATGTGAGATTGAGGCATGGATATGCCTCATTCTCACACCGCTCTCCATCCTAAATCCGGTAGTTGCAGTCCTGGGCTTCCAGGAAGAGCCTGGGAACCATGGGGGCCATGCCGGGCTCAACGGGGATAGGAGGGGCAAAGTGCAGCCCGCAGTGTGAAAATGATTGGCAGCTATACAGCCGCCGCATCACCTTTAAGTCAGAAAGCGGCTAAACAAGCAGAGCAGCAGTAGCAATCATCAGATTGTGATTAACATCTTTGGATGTATGTAGTACTTCAAAAGAGTTGAACTAGTTAAAATATAACTGTTATAATTGTTAAAACTAGATCTGGCAGGCTTAGATGTGGAACTGGCTTTCTCAGAATTGCCCTAAGTTCACCCCTCTGGCCCACAGGCCCAGAGGCACACTCAAAACTAGGTTTACAATCCCTTGCCAGAGATCTCAGTGGTCTCTATGAACGATAGTTACCAAACGAAGAACCCCCTTCTCCTTAAGTTGCTCAACTTGTTGTCCTAAACCTAGATCTCGCTCTTGCAGGGACTAGATCACAATTATCTATGTTCCGCCAATTGGTACATTTCTGTTCTGATGTTATGATCTTTGTACGCTTATTATGTACACGCTGTGTATACTCTAAAGATTTCACTCAATAAAAAAATTTGTGAAAAAAAATTTGTTAAAAACAAAATAAAAAACGCACACACACCCCAACACAGGTTGAATTGGATGGATAAACTATATAGATTGCAAAGATTACAGCAAATGCACATTTTCCTTCTCATGTCATTTTAAGACTGACTGAGGGAGTGAGAGGGGCATCTTTCTTTATCAAAAATTTGAGTAATCTCAGTGTTGTAATAGGAAAAATCACATTATCTTTATGCTTAAGCTATAAAGAGTAAAAACATGGAGTTTGACATATTGTAAAGAAGTGAGATATATCATTTTGACAATTTTTAAAATTAGAGCAGCTGCAGATTTAATTGTAAAGGTAGTTTTTAGTTGTAGATTTTAAAATACCACTCCTATATCTCATGTATTCTTTTTAGTGGCAACATTGAAGATCTCGTTCAAGTCTATGGAAAATGAATAATTTAGATTTTGTCAATGTATCTGTTACTATTGTGTGCTAATATGGTAGTGGAAAGGTGTAATTTTTGTATGGTATGTTTATCCCTAGTGCTTTAAGGATCTTGGACAGAAATCTGTAGCCTTGAAATACTGTGATGATGCATCAGCAATGCCATCAGTTTCTAAAGAGGTGAGCAATCTGAATACCGTGCGGTATAACCTACTGTGTGAGCCTTGTTCACACAAAGTATTTTCTCTTTAAAATGTTCACTTTGAGGCTTTGCAATTTGGTAACATGCATGTGATCGCAGCTCACAGTACCGCTGTAAGTACGCATTAGTGTGCTGCAGTGCTATTCATTTTGAATGACACCCCAACATGGTAAGGTGACATACCTGCATTTTAGATTCTAAAAATTTCGTATCACCGCAGAGTGGTACTGTGGATACGACACACTAATGCCCCGTACACACGGTCGGATTTTCCGACGGAAAATGTGTGATAGGACCTTGTTGTCGGAAATTCCGACCGTGTGTAGGCTCCATCACACATTTTCCATCGGATTTTCCGACACACAAAGTTTGAGAGCAGGATATAAAATTTTCCGACAACAAAATCCGTTGTCGGAAATTCCGATCGTGTGTACACAAATCCGACGGACAAAGTGCCATGCATGCTCAGAATAAATAAAGAGATGAAAGCTATTGGCCACTGCCCCGTTTATAGTCCCGACGTACGTGTTTTACGTCACCCGCGTTTAGAACGATCGGATTTTCCGACAACTTTGTGTGACCCTGTGTATGCAAGACAAGTTTGAGCCAACATCCGTCAGAAAAAATCCTAGGATTTTGTTGTCGGAATGTCCGAACAAAGTCCGACCGTGTGTACGGGGCATAATAGTTAATGCCACGTCCTGATATTTGGAGATCATTATAAAGAGTTTGGAATGATGGACTTGGCATAACACACAAAGGTTTTTTTTTTTTTTAAAGTTTCAGTATTTATTACAAAAATTAAAAATTAGAAAACACATACATAAACTTACATAAATTCACAGATAATACCCATGAGCATGTTAAACACACCATCTACATAATGAATAAATATTGAACAAAATTCAGATAACCGAGCAATTCACTTGTTCAAATAATAGCAGATTTCAAAAGGATGGTGTATCGTGAAACACTCAGCTCAGCTTGCTCTACATGTTATGTATTCAGTAATGCTTCCTCAGGGGCTTTGGCATATTATTTTCCAAAGAAAAGAGGGGTTATATAGAGTAGGATAAGCAGGGAGTACTGTCCTCCACATCAGTGGGCATCCAGAAAGGGTAGATCTTCAACTTTGTTTAATGAAGTAGTCTAATGAATTGTACCAATTCACCAAAAGGATTAGTGATAGCTGATACAAAAAGTAATAATAGTGTCCAGGGCAACCAGATATAAGTTAGATCAGCTTTGGACATCTCATTAAAAAAAGCCAGCAGTCCAGAGAATACTAGATGGTTCCTGACAGGTATCTTAAATATAATGTTTACTGGGGCTCCCGGTCTGATGACAGCGCACGCCGGATAGTAGCAACTGTGTTTTTGTGCATCACAGAGTAACACTGCTGTACAGTATGTTGTGGTGTGTTGCATCATTAAAAAAAAACGCATTGCCAGGTCTAAAATTAATGGTCTCCCTTCATGCAATGCACTATGGCAATGGCATTTATTAAGGTATGTAATGTATTAACACACCACAGCATACCACAAAGGTGTAAAGGGGCCCTGAATGAAAACATTTTGTTTTCTAATGTCTGTGTGGAATTTTTTTTTTATTTCTGTAATATTTCTGTTATGGAACCGGCGGTGACCCCTCTGGTGACAGGGAAAAGATTTATTCTTTCTTCGGCATATAACAGTGTCAGTGCATGGGAGAAATGGGACAAAGAGCCCCATGACTTAGTTAATCTGGCAAATCATATGGATAAGAACTATGAAAGGCAGTTTCCGGTTAGCTCCCTTACAATTGCACAGTTTATAGACAATATCAAATCAAGGGAAGAGATTTCTCAGGTTGAATACTACTTGTACAACCCGCACATCTCCATTGAGATTGTGTTCCCATCCTGGGTTTAACAGCAAGCCCCTCAGTGGCGAGTGTTGGCTAGCACCGAAACATGTGAGCCCGTATCCTCTCCGGCTGGGATTCAAGGAACGCTCCATCTACATGCCCCTATCAACATTGGAAGAACGTAGTACCCAAGTTAGGTGACAAGCTAATCTAGCTTGTAAAGCTGGTAAGCCTTTACTCTGTGTGGTGGTGCATTCAGTCTCTGTTCTCTGAAGATTTGTCACTGGGTGTTGCTACGTTTCATCGTTTTCACTATTCACGTTATAGACTGTTTTTTTTAAACCATTTGTGACATTTGTTTTAATTTTTACATAGTTCACATTTAAAATTTGTATCAAAAACAAGAGGTTGGTCTGGTTTATGGTACAACACCCATCAAACAGGCACCTCATCCCAAATAATCATGGAAAAAAGCTAGAGGTTGAGGGGATTTTTGCGGTGCCAATAAGAGTACAAGGAAAAATATGAATTAAAAATAAGCAATACATTTTATTATTACAAAGTTAAAAGATACAGAATAAATGTTCACAGTAATAACAAATATATGGTGGTCATATTGATTGATAGGTTCAAAAGAAAAGGTGAATACATTGCAAACTAGCCCAACATGTTTCGTTAATTGCTTGTTCAGGGGATGTGCAATTCAGGGTAAGATTCAAGTAAAGAACTAAACAAATATAGAAACAGAAAATTATTGTAACAGACGTTACAGAATATTAAGAATATTATATTGATTATCAAAAATGGTACATTATAGGTGAGCATGATCTCTAGAAAACACCACAGATAAGACCACTCACCCAAACAAAAATTACCACCAACAACAAACCAAGCCGGATTCACCAGTCCTGCAGAAACCCCCAGGTATGAGGAAAACGGTCAGAATTGTGGTCATAGAGGAAAGAAGGGCGAGACTATAGAGCAAAAAATCATCATAACATTATTAACTAATCTGAAATAGGTATCAGATTCAAGTGGGTATGAAAAATGTCTCATATAGTAAATACTTACATAGAATGATGTATTTTTCGGTCCGTAGGATCGAAAGCGACTTTAAAGCAACTTTGGACTGCCTACACGGTGTTAAGTGCAGGGAGTGGTGCTAAAATAACATAAGAAAGAAAATACCTAAATTCCAATAAAAGGAATGCAATTTAAAAAAAATGTCTATTGCCAAAGAGTGAAATTTGAAAGGCGTTCTAGTATAAGAAGGTAGAGGGTCTAAAAATCACGGAGGAAGCTAAGTTTGTTTACAAATTAATAGAAAGACAATGTCTCTAGTGAAGCTTGATTTATAAGGGGGGGGGGAGTGCCGATTGTAAAGGAGCCCTTGCTTATGTGAATGTGTGATGGCCGAAAAGCAAATGCTAAAATGAGATTAATAGAAATAGTGTGTAATAAGCAGTAAGTTATTCAAAAAGGGTAGAGTACAGATAATAGGCAGCAGCCTAGCTTACCAATATCATAAGCGCCGCATAATAAAGTATAGCCCTCCGGCTCTGGCTGAATAAACAGCCAGATAAGCCGGCTTTATATGTCCTCCAACGAGCCGGCGTGTGACGTCACCGGCTCGAAGTGGACGAAAAGACGCCAGAGCGCATGCGCAAGAGGCCGAGGAGTCCCTACAACTACACTACCCAGAAGGCTCTACAGGGGAGGGAGGAGTCAAATCCATCCACAGCGACCATAGGACGAATGTGAATAGACCCAACGTCCTAGCAAGAGCCCAGGGGATGTAGTGAGGGTGGAAAATTGACACTGATGGAAGTGTAATCCAGGGCAGCACAAAGGTGTCACCCAGATGATTAGGAAAACCCGGAGGCGCAGCTAGGCATGAAGCGGGCATGCACTGATAGTGTCAATACATGCCCTGGGCATCCATATGACCACTAAAGACCATATCCTCAAGGGGAAAAAAAGGGGAACTGGGAACCGGCATGGAAGGACTAGAAAGGAAACCAATGAGGGGGGGCAGGGGGGCACAAGAGCTGGACCACAAAAACTCTGGCCCATCTGGGTGTCTAGATAAGAAACCAAGCTCACCTTAAAAACAAAAATAAATTCTTGATGAAATTAATTTAATGAATGAGAGACAGTCAGGAATGTGTAATCTGAATTTGATAATAGGCATAATGCTTTAAAGAACAAAAAGACAAGGATAATTATATAATAATATGATTAGATAGGTAAAACAATAGCTCATAAGGGGAAAAAACCAAACATGGCCGCTAACAACCTAATGCACAGTCCTATTAGGCTTCGGTCTTCAAAATCCTAGCAAAAATGGCCGCCGATCCAATTGCACTTATTACTGGCCACACTATTTAAACTCAGGAGGTACAGCAAGATGAACGCCCCAGTAGAAGTCTGACGACGAAACGTGCGTAGGGCGGGTAACGAACGTCTTGCAGCACCTCTAACAAAGGGAATTCGCTAACTTTTGGCATGCTTGATTTGTTCATTTGAAATGTGAGTACATTTGTCTATTAAGTTTTAATAAAAGTTCTCCTATGGTTTTACGCGATGGGCATACCTTCTTTCCTTTACATGTAATTACTACACCACAATACGCAAGTAAAGTTTGGGGGATATCCTTGATTGCTGCACAGTGGCAGACACTGTGAGCGCGCATACCCCTGCAGGGGAAAGGAGAATCCGGTGAGTGCAAGCATTGTCAGAGCATGCAGACAAGGCACTAATTAAAGAAACCAGCACCTGGATAAGAAGCTTTCCTACAGATATTTGACCCTCAAAGATTGAACACTACAAAATACTCCAAAAAGAACTTGTTTTTTTCATAAACGGAACTTTTCCTATCCAACCAATACTGGTCACAGCACAAGAGTCACTATTTATGATGGATATTTTGCACAATGTTGTATGGATTTGTATGATTTAACACTGGTCACTTTAGTGATGCTGCACTATGCACTTTTGTTGAATAATTGAAGCACCTTATGTTGCAATTGTACCTTTAACAGTAAGGACTTGGCACCAGTCACATATTTATTCATTTTTGGCACACACACTTTAGGAATTATAAAGTCATTTTAAAGAGAGGTTTTTTTTTTTTTTTTGTCTCCATAAGGGCAGCGCCATACTATTCCTGTTTTTTTTTTTTTTTTTTTTAACACTTTCCACCTAGATGATATTACATCTATATCCACAACTACTTTATTACTTAACTTAAAGGGCACAATGCACCTTTGTTGAACAATTGGAGCACCAGTTGTTGTATTTTCATTTTGAATAGAAATATTCACCACCAGTCAGTTTTATTCAATTTTTGAACATATACAGGTTTTAGAAGCAATTCTATCAGGATACTAGGCAATACATTCACTACAAAGAAAGAAAAAAAAAAAAAAAATGTTGTCTCCATAAGGGCAGCGCCATACTACTCCTGCTTTTTTACCATTTTTAATACTTTCCACTTAGGTGGTATTGTATGTGTAGAGGCAGCAGCCATATCCATAACTAAAACATTCAATTCATTGCGCGGATTTACCCCATACACCTACTATTCAGAGTTTACGTCTATTACGCTAAACAAAAAATCTGCAGCAATGGATATTTTTAAATATACCAACAATAGAACTATCAATCTAATAGAGGTCTTTAATCAAGAACAAGTGGTCAACAAACAGGATATAGACGGTCTTTTCAAACAGCTTAAACATAACATTGAGAAACAATTAAGGGTTTGGTGGGATGTGGCCACCTTGGGAATGTATATTTCCCAGAATATTACACCAAGAAGACTTAGGTGGGACATCTCACCAAACGATGCAGTTAATAACAAAGAACTGATGGAAGAATGGTACAGGTTTTTCAATGAAAGCGAAAATGCTTTACTACAGAAACTAATAGTACGGAGACAACATAAACTAAAGAATATAGAATCTGAAATCCTACAATTAAGAGACCAATTGATACCGTTTCAAGAATCTAAGGAATATAAGGACAAAGAAAATAACCTACAGGAAGCAATGAAGAAATATGACAAGGAAATACAACAGAAAAAGCAAAAAAAGTTTAAGCGAGATGTATTAGATTACAAAAATCAACATGTCTACAAGTGGCAATCAGATGAAAATTATATGGAAGAGGATCTTAACATCTCATTAATGGAAGAATCGAGGGAAAGCTCAATAGAAAGGGACAATGCACCATGGCAGGAAGTAAGACCTACCCAAGCAAGAAACATCGCTGAAGGAGGAACAACCCCAAGAATTAGAAGGGAAAGAGAAAGCCTGGGACGTAACTTCAGACAATCTGGAAGATATGATAACAGAACACACCAATATAACACCGTTCCATTCACACCCAGGACCCCGAGATATCATAACAGATATTCTCCATTAAGGGATGACTATGAACATCACAATACCCCATATGGAGAAACACAACAAAGAAGGGTTTTTTTTCCAACAGAATACAGAGGGAGACCTCCAACACCCAGGAGAGGACCACCAGTACACAGGGGATACAATGCACCCCAAAGGGAGAGAAGGCCCTACAGAGGACAAAGAGAATGGAGACCTTTCAGATTCCCCTACAGAAGTCAAAACTATGGATGGAATCCAAGGGTAACCAGAAACATAGATACAAGGAACAGAGAAAGGGAGGAGGAAATACAACGGGAGGAGAAGACAGATCATACCTACAGACCACCGAAATGGGCAAGAAGAAACGATACAGAGGAAAGAGAGGGGGGACTAAGAAAAAGAAGAAGGGAATATTAGGAAGTGGCATTTTTAATCTAAGTGATGTAAGTTTTAATGAAGAAGAAATGAAAGTTTTGGATTTGGGCCTGAAATATGCTTCGGACAAAGAATTGGACAAATTTGAGGTGTATATAGACCTACAAAAATTCGTAAGGAAACTAAATATTAAAAAATTCTTTGCAGTAAAAAGGAAGGAAAAGGACCAATTTAATCAAGAGATTCCCTACTACAAACATTCAAATCTGAAAAACAACTCCATTTTCAACCCCAAAACACAACAAAATGAAAGTCTAGTAGTCTTCAAAAAAATGGTAGAGAGAGATTTAAGGAAAATCAACCCAAAGAGAAATAAAAATACAAAAATTTGGAATACCATTAAAGAAATTGAGAAGAAGAAGAATATAGTTATACGACCGGCCGATAAGGGGGGAGGCCTGGTTATACTTAATAAAACCGACTACGAAATGGAGATGGAAAGACTACTGAAAACACCAGACACATACAAGAAATTAAAAGGGAATCCAAAAGGAGAATATGGGAAAAAATTAAAGGCGTACATCCAAAGAGGAGAAAAAAGAGGAATATTAACAAAAAAAGAAGCCACGTACCTAACCCCAGAAACAGTAAAGACCCCAGTGATCTACTATGTGCCTAAGATACACAAAAATCAATCTAACCCACCAGGGAGGCCAATAATTAGTGGCATAGAATCGTTATTCTCAAGATTGGGGGCATACTTAGACGGATTTCTACAACCACTCGTCTCAGAGGGAAAATCATATTTGAAGGACAGCAGACAATTGATTAAGGAATTAATAGATTTTAAAGTAGAACAAGAAGATTTTTTAGTGACCATAGACGTTGACTCCCTGTATACAAACATCAGACAAGATGACGGCCTTAGCAGTGTTGAGTGGGCTCTGCACAAGCAAACTGATCTAAAAGGAGAGCAAATTAAATATATCACGGAAGGCTTAAAAATGGCCATGAGCCATAATTATTTTTGGCATAAAGGGGACTACTACACCCAAACCAAGGGAGTAGCCATGGGGGCAAAATATGCCCCGAGCGTAGCAAATATTTTTCTCAACAGATGGGAGGAAGAACAAGTTTTCAGCATAAGGAGAAAAAACCTGAAACTATACCGTCGATATATAGACGACATAGTCATTGTGTGGAGGGGTACCGAGGGAGAACTACAAGCCTTTTTCGATGAAATCAACTGCAATGCATATGGAATTTCCTTTTCCGGTAGCTGGAACAAACAAAGCATTAACTACCTAGATTTACAGATTTACAAAGAAAATGGAAACCTGAATACAAGGACCTTCTTTAAAAGTACTGACAGGAATGGGTACATCCCAACCAGCAGCTGTCATCATCCACAATGGATAGGAAACATTCAAAGGGACAACTAATGCGGATACACAGAAACTGTAGCAATGCAAACGATTATGAAGAACAAGCAGATATCATAATTAAGAGGTTTGTTGAAAAAGGCTATAACAAAAGGGAGCTAATAAACCTGAAGGAAAAGGTGAAAAAAATGGACAGAAATACACTAATAGAAGGAAAACCAGCCGGTAACATCAAGAAAAAGGACAAAAACATAGGCATGGCCTTCTTAACGGGCTACAATAGACAATATAAAATCACAGAGTCCATAATCAAGAAACACTGGTCCATTTTACAATCAGATAAAATTCTGAACTCCATATTACCAAAAAAGCCCAGTTTCATCTACAGAAAAGCCCCTCCACTCAGAAATAAATTGGTGCATAACGCTCTGGACCCGCCAAAACAGATTAAAATAATAAAAAACCTGAAAGGTTTTTTCAAGTGCGGAAAATGCCTACCGTGTAAAAGCAGCAAAAAAACCAATAGGAAAATAACAACATTCAGATCAGCAACTAATGGCAAAGAATATAACATAAAAGAGCTCATAACCTGCAACAGTACTCATGTGACCTATGTACTGGAATGTCCGTGCCATATACAATACGTGGGTCGGACGACAAGACAGCTACACGTTAGAATCAGGGAACACGTAACAAACATCAAAAACGGATATCCTAAACACAGCGTCTCAAGACATTTTAAGGATTATCACAATAAGGACCCGTCATGTATGGTATTCTATGGGATCGATGAAATTAAAGGACATTGGAGAGGTGAGAATAAAAAAATCAAAATCTCACAAAATGAGACCAAATGGATTTTCCTGATGGACACCCTCCAACCGGCAGGAATGAACATAGACGTGGATCTAAACTGTTTTCTCACAAACTTCTAGAAAAAATTTCTTAGCAACCAAAGAATTTTTTTAACAATCAATTATTTTTATTTCTTGTTCCTTGGATTGTCTATTTCTCACTGTCCATGAGACCTGAAACATGCACTTTAACCTCCTAAGAAACTCCCCAATCCCCACTCTAATTCAATATAAGGTCACTTAGGGGCACATATACAGAATGGATTTTAAAGCCCCCAACTATACATAGACTATGGGTAATACACACACCCTCTTCCCTCCCTGCTTTTAATCTTAGTTTTAAAACACACATATAGGACAACCTCTCCAGGTTATATGTAGGTATATAAATATATATATATATATATAAGATTCACATATGTGTACTTTCATATTTTAATTTATTTTATATTTATTTTTATATTTTTAAATTTTTAATATGTTTATAATATCAAATTTTTGACATGTATGTTTGAACCTTAGAACATAGAGTAATAATGGGACCAGTATGTGCATATACTTTTTTCCAAAAAACGATTAGCAGTGGCTTGGGGGTGTCACCGACCCGGAAGTCGGCTTAGATTTCAATATGAAGTGGGGGAAGAAAGAATGCGGTGACGTTCTTTGCTGACAGCTCTGACTCGACGTTCCCCCACTAACAGTAAAGCGCAGGCGCGCTACCCGGGCTTCGGTCTACAAAATCCCCAAGAAAATGGCCACCATAAGGACTCAATGGATAGTTCTACTAGGCTTCGGTCTGTAATATCCACAAGAAAATGGCCGCTAACAACCTAATGCACAGTCCTATCAGGCTTCGGTCTTCAAAATCCTAGCAAAAATGGCTGCCGATCCAATTGCACTTATTACTGGCCACACTATTTAAACTCAGGAGGTACAGCAAGATGAACGCCCCAGTAGAAGTCTGATGACGAAACGTGCGTAGGGCGGGTTACGAACGTCTTGCAGCACCTCTAACAAAGGGAATTCGCTAACTTTTGGCATGCTTGATTTGTTCATTTGAAATGTGAGTACATTTGTCTATTAAGTTTTAATAAAAGTTCTCCTATGGTTTTACGCGATGGGCATACCTTCTTTCCTTTACATGTAATTACTACACCACAATACACAAGTAAAGTTTGGGGGATATCCTTGATTGCTGCACAGTGGCAGACACTGTGAGCGCGCATACCCCTGCAGGGGAAAGGAGAATCAGGTGAGTGCAAGCATTGTCAGAGCATGCAGACAAGGCACTAATTAAAGAAACCAGCACCTGGATAAGAAGCTTTCCTACAGATATTTGACCCTCAAAGATTGAACACTACAAAATACTCCAAAAAGAACTTGTTTTTTTCATAAACTGAATTTTTCCTATCCAACCAATACTGGTCACAGCACAAGAGTCACTATTTATGATGGATATTTTGCACAATGTTGTATGGATTTGTATGATTTAACACTGGTCACTTTAGCGATGCTGCACTATGCACTTTTGTTGAATAATTGAAGCACCTTATGTTGCAATTGTACCTTTAACAGTAAGGACTTGGCACCAGTCACATATTTATTCATTTTTGGCACACACACTTTAGGAAGTATAAAGTCATTTTTAAGAGAGGTTTTTTTTTTTTTTTTTTTTTTTTTTTTTAACACTTTCCACCTAGATGATATTACATCTATATCCACAACTACTTTATTACTTAACTTAAAGGGCACAATGCACCTTTGTTGAACAATTGGAGCACCAGTTGTTGTATTTTCATTTTGAATAGAAATATTCACCACCAGTCAGTTTTATTCAATTTTTGAACATATACAGGTTTTAGAAGCAATTCTATAAGGATACTAGGCAATACATTCACTACAAAGAAAGAAAAAAAAAAAAATAAATAAATTTTGTCTCCATAAGGGCAGCACCATACTACTCCTGCTTTTTTACCATAGATAAGAAACCAAGCTCACCTTAAAAACAAAAATAAATTCTTGATGAAATTAATTTAATGAATGAGAGACAGTCAGGAATGTGTAATCTGAATTTGATAATAGGCATAATGCTTTAAAGAACAAAAAGACAAGGATAATTATATAATAATATGATTAGATAGGTAAAACAATAGCTCATAAGGGGAAAAAAACCAAACAAAACAAACAAAAAAAAGGAAAGGGGGGGGGGGGGACATGGAAATCAGCCAATGGAGAATAATGCATAGGAGGCAAACATTCATTGAAGTTCAAGAAAGGACTTGAAACTTAGGCTCTCGTTGAATCCGGGAAATAATGTAGCTTTGAGATCATAGATCCAACGAGCCTCAAGCTGTAACAGAGTACGGTCAACACTGCCCCCTCAGGGATCCAGGGGGACATGTTCAAGTGCCAAAAAATTGATAAATTGGGGGTTGAAATCATGATGTATGCCAACATGTCGGCTGATGGCAGTATCCATCTTATTTTTCTTGATTGGTTTAATATGGTCTCTTATTCGTTTGAAAAACTGTCACTTCGTCTTACCAATGTGGAAGCCACCGCACAGACACTGGGCCATATAGATAACCCCTGGTCTCTGGCAAGTGACCCTACATTGGATGGAATGCCATTTACCATTGGGAAGTTTGAATTTGGTTTTTTGATCAACAAATTGGCAGACATCACAAGCCCCACAGGGCAAGGTGCCCCAATTAGTTTGAGTTATGGAAACAGGGATAGTTTTGAAATGGCTATGAACCAGAAGATCCCTGAGGGACGGAGCTTGTCTGAAGGTAATCTCGGGAAAGTCCTTGATATATTTCCTTGCAAATGGGTCTGCTGACAAAAGTGGCCAAAATTGAGTCAGTATTTGTCTGATTTTTTTTGTTGGCTTGAATAGCGAGTAATAACTCTTATGCCTGTACACACGGTCAGATTTTCCGACGGAAAATGTGCGATCGGAGCGTGTTGTCGGAAATTCCGACCGTGTGTGGGCTCCATTGGACATTTTCCATTGGATTTTCTGACACACAAGGTTTGAGAGCAGGCTATAAAATTTTCCGACAACAAAATCCGATCGCGTCAATTCCGACCGTGTGTGGCCAATTCCGACGCACAAAGTGCCACGCATGCTCAGAAGAAATTCTGAGACGGAACAGCTCGGTCTGGTAAAATTAGCGTTCGGCATGGATACAGCACTTTCGTCACGCTGCAATGTTTTAAATTGTTTAATACAACGCACTCTCTTCTTCTTTATAATGTGAGAAGAATGAAGTAGTTTTGTTGCTCATTTTCACACAGACTTCTCACAAACTTCTTTCTTTATTATTTATCGTGATTCCCTCAATATATTTTGTTTTGCCACATCTGACCAAATTTCTTTTTTGTTGTTTTATTTTTGTTTTGTATTTTTTTCAAGGCTGATTTTTTTTTTTTTGTGTGTTTGTATTTTTTTCCAGGCTGATGTATTTTTTTATTTTTTTGGGGTTTTACTCCATAATATTTTTGTGTGTGTTTTGTGTGTCAAGTTACCACAACACCATTATTATCTTGTGTTATTTAATCTCAAGGAGGTTGCTTGGTGTTGGTGTCTCTTCTTAATTTCACATTGTATTTTTGAAATGTACCTGCCTCTTCACAAACAAACTGTCCCTTTTGAAGGAAAACACACATAGGCGAGTATAATTGAAACAAAAATTCCTTTATAAAGGGCTCAGAACCAAACAAAGAGGGAGGCAACGCTGGAGAAACAGCAGAAATTGGCGAAGCCTTTGACCACCAGGGCACACATCAATTCTTTTCCAGCAAAATTGCCTGAGGAGTCCATATATAAGGGAGTGCAGTCTGGTCCAGAAGTCCCAGAGATCCTAAAAGCAGCAGATGACATCTGTGTCCCCAGGCTGTGGTACTACAAGAGACTGCATCTTTTGTCACAACGGACTGAACCCAGGGCCATCACTCTCTGGTATTCCTTCCAGGCTTCCTTCCACGCTGTGGCTGTGGTGGTGTAGTTGTGGCAGGAGGAGGAGGAGGATGGTCCGACTCAATCACGTCGGTATTGGGTGTGATTTCGCCACTCACCCCCTTAGTTAGGACTTTATAAAGAAGTTTCTCACACATGAGGCGTTGACCCTCCTGCATGTTCTTCAGTTTGGTGGCAGCCATGCAGGCAAAGGCCTCTTCAGGAGTGGGTAAGGCTCTGAGGGATGCAGAAGCCTCCTGAATGAGCCTGATAGCTGAATCCTGCACGTGACTCCCCTTCCTGGGTCTTTTGTTTGGAAGGCGGAGGGGAGGAACCTGCGATTCGGTCAGGCTCCTACTGGTCCCAGGCTTCTCCTGGCTGCCACTTAGCCCCGCCTCCTCCTGGCTGCCACTAACCCCCGCTTCCTCCTGGCTGCCACATTCCACAGCCTCCTCCTGTGTGCCACATTCCAGAGCCTCGTCCTGGCTGAGGTCTTCCTGTGTATGAAAAAGGGACATAGTTTTAGTTTTTTCTTCATCAATCACACACAATTTTCACCTCATGACTGTTGCAAATTGAATGTTAACAAATATAACAGACTATCCTTCTGAGCCCAGCATTTTTCATTCTTGTCCCAATTATTTTTGCCCACTACTCTCTATTGTAAAAAACTATATTAAATCAGCAATTAGTGATCAATAATAACATCTAGTAAAGATCATTTATTTATTGACCAGAAATCTGTAGAACAATGCTATACCTGGCTCAAGCTGGGCTATTCCACTGCTTCCTGGCTGGAAGTCCCAGGTTGGACATCGGAAGCCTCAGCTGGGGTGGAAGGAAGAGTGGAAGGAAGGGTTGAGAGGGATTCCCTGACTCCAGTCTGGTCTGACAGAAATCACAGTCTCTCATAGTACCACAGCCTGGGGACATAAACGTCATCTGCTGCAGCTACTGATCTCTGGGAATCCATGACCTTCTTGCGCTCCCTAAGATAAGTGCTCCTCAGGCCACCAATTTTGGATTTTAAATAGGGGATGGCTGCTGTGGTTACCACCGGCTTCACCAACTTCAGCAGTTTCTCCAGCGCTGTCTGCCTCTTTTGTTTATGATTATAATGTGGATGTTTCACCTGCCACAGACAGGGCAGCTCCCTGTACTTGTCTATGAACAGGGGGAGGAAGTTGTGGTCATTGAAGCCATCCATTTTATCTGCAAGACACAACACGAGACAAACCCTAATGTCAGGCAAAACTCTCTAATCTTGTTACAATATAGGCCTCAATCTAGAAGCAGTATAGGCCTAAGTTTAGATCTTACCTTCGTTATCACGATCAGCGCCTCCGATACTCCTTCCTCCGCTCACAGATCGTACGCACTACGCACGCGTGTTACGCTTTATACACACTGCGCATGCGTGTAACTCCTCCCGCCCCTGACGTTCTTTCTAGTCTATTCCCCACCCCTTTTCGTTCGGCGCAGTGGGGGAAGAGCACATGGCAGAGACACAACAGGTGCGTGCTAATTACAGCAACGAGGAGGAGGGGGAGGAAAGCCCGGAGCCTGAAACGTCCCGATCCAGAAGGAGACGATTTAAGGCATCGAATATGTTTTTTGGGGAGATGTTGGAGATGGTCGACATCCTGAAGAAGGCTGACTATGACGGGAAGTATGGACCTTACCCCAACCCCAATGTCAGAAAGGCCAAGATCATGGCAAAAGTGGTCAAGAGTCTGCACCGGAATTTCGGGGTACCACGATTGATCAGCTTAGGATGCGGTGGTCGGACCTGAAATTAAGAGAGCATGAGCAGTACCGAAAGATCCGGAGAGTGCTGCAAAAAAGTAAGTAGTTGTCCTGTGTTCCTATTCTTTATGTTTATTACGTTCGTGCTGATCCATGTGCTTTTCTTAACTGTTATCCAGTTTCAATAGGCAACTTTCATGTTCATGGGCACATTATTCATTCGTATAAAACATTGTTCGTTCGGCCTAGAAAACACCATTGTTTTGGCCATATGCATTTGCCCACATTTTTTAGGGCCTACTTGTCTGAAACTAATTTGGTTTTGTAGATGTGTTTGTTACTAGAATGAAATGCAAACTAGATTCTGTGTAAGGAGAGGACACTCAGCAGCTGGTTACACATCTGGACGCTGGAGCACTAGTGTGGGACACAAGAACACCCTTTTTATTAGGGGGCCCACACAGGTGCTCCAGTGTATACTATAGGAGTGTCGCCATCTGTGAAGCTTGTACAAAACAGGTAAAGTATTGAAGCTTGACAAAGGACACTAAAAATTCTACATCTTGGAACTCTGCCAAAATAGACAATTGTACCCCACTTCCAAGCAATGTTTCATATTTATAGTTCTGCCATCAAATATCTGTGTGCTAAGTATACCAATTTTTTTTTACATAGGGGAGAAAAGACTCGGAGGACACCCCTCATCCGAGGAGACCACAGACCCCCCACCTCTGGAAAAAGGGGAAATCCACCCAAGACAAGCAGAGCAGGAGGAGGAAGACGTGGTGGAAATTGGCACCACAACAGGTGAGTGTCTGCGACCACAGGCTCAGGTAAGCGATGGATGCCGGCATATTTATATTACATGGTGTTTTTTGGTTTCTATCTTTTTAGGTGATCGTGATGTTGTGGATCCAGATCCTTTCACCTCGGAAAGTGCACAGATCCTGATCGGGGAGATCATGGGGTGTAATAGGGACTTGGAAAACATCAAGAAAAACATCAATGAAGTTCTTCAAAAAATTAAGAACATCATTGATGTTTTAGGGAGAGTTTAAATCCTCTCCAAATCCCTTTTTTTTTTTAACAGAAAATATAAAAGATAAGTTAGTACATTCAGTGCAAGGAGAATAATGACAGTAAGATCTACCTTCAACCGGTAGCCACTATTTATCAGATATTCTAGCTGTGCAGATGTCAGAAGTATCACTTAACAGTACACCTTAGTGCATTATAGTGTTATAAAATCTTAGATAATATTATGTAAGTAACCAATATTTGATCAAGCCTGGTAGGGGCGGGGGGGGGCAGCGGGGGAGGAAGGGAGGGAAGGGGATGAGGGGGAACGGGCACAAGGAGAATAGGCATGGGATATAGGATGTCCTTCATTTTGTTTTACGTCATGGTTATGGGGTGGGGGGTTCAGGGTCCCCGGAGGCGTCCACCCAAGAGGACCAGATTTTATCAAACTTCCCTGGGTATTGCCTACTTTCATATGTCATTCTATACAGGGGAAGTACCATGTTCACCGACCTTCTCCACGAGGCCAGAGTAGGAGGCTCTACTAGTTTCCATCTCAGTAAAATTTCACGCCTAGCATAATATAATGCGAAGGTAAGACACAATTTACTATACCTGTCTCCCTCAACATCCTCCAAATGGCTGAGTAATAGTATTTGAGGATCAACCGGTAAATTTAAACCTGTGACGTTGCTCAGTGTGGAGGCCACTGCTGACCAAAAGGGTCGGAGTTTGGGACAGGACCAGACCATGTGGCAGAAGGTGCCCACCTCCAGCCTGCATCTCTGACAGTTGGGATCTGTTTGATGGTAAATGCGCGCCAGTCTCTGTGGGGTGAAGTACGCTCTGTGTAGGAACTTAAATTGTATGAACCTATCTTTTGCAGCGATCATGGAAGGAATGTAGGAAATTAAACACTCCTTCCATTCCTCCACATCCAAAGAAGGAATATCAACCCTCCACTTTTCCCAGGTTTTAGTTAATTTGGTATCATACTCTACTGTAAGGTATAGATATAGTGTTGAGAGAGGCTTCCCCATCACACTGGAAATCAAGAGTCGTTCAATGGAGTCTGGTTCCAATATGAGGGGGGCAGGGAACTGGGCTTCAAAGGCGTGCTTCAGCTGCCAGTACCTGAATTGGAAGGAGGATGTGATAGCAAATGATTGCCTCAGGGCATGGAAAGTCATAAGCCTACCATCCTGAACTACATGTTTTAATGTAAGGATTCCCTTTTTTGCCCATAGAGAGGGGTCCGGTATACTGTAAAAGTGAGGGAGCATAGGGTTACCCCATAGGGGCATGTGTGGTGAAATGTGATTAGGCTTCCCGTATATCTTCCTAGCCTCCTGCCAGACCCTCACGGTGGTTCGCATCAGAGTTGTCATGGACGAACTGGCCCTAAGTCCACGAAATGGGAGATTGCTCAGGGCAGCAAAGGAACCCAGAATGGCTGCTTCCAGAGTGACCTCTGGATTCTGTGTGGGCTGGGAGAACCACCACTGAATCGTGACCAGAACGGCTGCCCAATAATAAATTTGAAAATTCGGTAGTGCCAGTCCCCCCCCCCCGAAAGTGGGAGATATAAGATCTGTTTGGCTACCCTGGGTGGCCTCCCAGCCCAGACAAAGTGTATCAGCAGACTCTCCAACCTTCGGAAAAAAGTCCTAGGGATATGTATGGGGGTGTTGCGGAAGAAATATAGATATTTGGGAAGATAAATCATTTTTAGCAGATTGACTCTGCCAACAGGGGTCAATGGAAGGGAACGCCAAGTAGCACACCTAGCCGTTAGATGTGTCATGAGTGGTCGCAGATTGTTGTCCAGATAATCCTGGACTTTACCACTAATTTTAATCCCCAGGTATTTGAAGTCATCTACCCATTTGAGCTGTGGGTGTGGTACCCTAGGGGTCGAGGGATGGAGCGGAAAAAGAACCGACTTGTCCCAATTAATGCGAATCCCCGAGTGCCCGCCGAATCGGTTAATTAGACCCAGTGCAGTCTGTAAAGAGGACGACGCATCCGCTAAGTAGAGCAGAGCATCGTCCGCATACAGCGATATCTTCTCCTCGATTGGACCTACCTGGAGCCCCCTTACACCAGGGTCCGCCCTCAGCAATATAGCCAGGGGTTCCATTGCCAGAGCAAATAGGCCCTGGGAGAGGGGACAACCCTGTCTCGTGCCCCGAAATAATTGGAACTTCCCTGATAGGCATCCGTTGGTACGTATTCTAGCTGAAGGGCCATGGTATAGCATGCGGAGCCATTTTGTGAAACCCGGGCCAAACCCGAATCGCGAGAGCACTTCCCGTAAGTAGCCCCACTCGACGGAGTCAAAAGCCTTCTCCGCGTTGAGTGAGGCCACCGTTCCTTTAGTCATCTCGTCTGCTCTGTCTATGTGAGTATGAAGGCGTCTGATATTAATGTCAGTACCTCTTCCGGGCATTAAGCCTGTTTGGTCCCCTGTGGATCAGAGCAGTAATGACCAAGTTAAGCCTATTGGTCAATACTTTCGCCAGTACTTTTGCATCCACATTCAGGAGGGATATGGGGCGATACGAGGAGCATAATGTGGGGTCTTTCGCTGGCTTGGGGACCACCACTATAATCGCTTCACTCATTGTGTCCGGGAGTTTCTCGAGGCGCGTCGATGCAGAGAAGAGGCCCTGAAGTTTATCAACTAGTTCTGTAGCATATTGTTTGTAAAACGCCACAGGGATGCCATCGGGTCCCGGTGTTTTCCCTGTCTGCATTGATTTAAGTGCCTAGATTATCTCCAAGGATGTAATTGGGGCGTCAAGCTTGTCATGATACGTTACTGTAAGGATTGGGATATCAATGTCATCTAGGTATGCTACCAGATCCTCTCCTCTATAGTCTGCCCTGGATGTGTAGAGGGATTCGTAAAATTCTGCAAAACAGCAATTGATCCCTTCTGGTGTGTGGATCATCTGTCCCGAGGGGTCCCTGATATGTGAGATGCTCATACCTCCCGCCTGCTCCCTGGAGAGCCAGGCCAACAGACGGCCTGACCTCTCCCTTTGCTCAAAGATCCGTTGGGATTGAGCTAACATTTTCTTTTGGGTAAGAGAGGTACGGAGACGAATAACCTCCTTCGTCATAAGTTGTAATTGTGAATAGTGTATAGGGTCTCGGGTACGAACAAAAAGAACCTCTGCACTACTCGCCTCCCTCTCAGCCTTTATCAAGTCTGCCTTACGCTCCCTGCGAACTCTGGCAATGATGGTCTGGTAATGTCCCCTCGTCGTGGCCTTAAAGGCATTCCACACAACTGTGGGGTCAGCCGAGCCCACATTTACCACCCAGAAGTCAAGCAACTCCGTTCTGAATTGGGAGTCCAAAGCAGTGTCTGAAATCCAAAATCTGGAGAGCCTCCATATCTTGTCTACTGAGCCCAGGGAAAGGTCCAATGAGAACAACAAGGGTGCGTGATCGGAGATTCCCCTAGGCAATATTTTATGTCTGTGACCCGTGGGAGGACCGGGCTCCCTGTGATGACTGAGTCTATTCAGGAAAATGTTCTGTGAGAGGCTGAGTGGCATGTGTACGCCCTGGTCTGGGGGTGTCTCCACCTCCAAACATCAGGTATCCGCCCATTCAGTCAACCCAGGGCAATGATGTCCCGCAGACGTTAGTCTGTCAAGATCCGGGTCAGGGACCAGATTAAAGTCATCCAGTATGATATTATTGTCAGATGCAAAGTCGGCTATTTTGTTGGTGATCTGATTGAGCACCAGCAAGGAAGCCGGCGGGGGCAAATATAAGCCCACAATGGTCCACGTTAGAGAGTACATTTTAGCATGAATGATAACATACCGACCATCAGGGTCGAGAGCCAAATGCAAGAGTCGGAAAGGAAGAGACTTCAGTATCAGGATAGTAACACCCCTGGAGAAACTGGAGTGCGTGGAGTGGTAGTGGTAGCCCACCCATGGTTTTTTTAGGGCCAGACCCTACTTCCTATTAGGTGCGTTTCTTGGAGCACACATATATGTGGGTTATAAGCTTTAATGAATTGGAACACCAGGGAACGCTTGACCGGGGAGTTCAGTCCCCTGGTGTTCCAGGAGATGATATTAAGGGAGGACATGGTTACTAAGGATGATAAGAATGTTAGGATCAATAGAATATAGAAACTAGGGGAGAGAGCCTCGGCTGCCTCCTAAAAAATTGGATTTTTAAGTGGACCATATCATCTATATAATATCATCTGTATCATATCATCTGTATAAGCACAAACTCAAAAATTGATAAAATTTACATTTTATTGATTACAAAACACATATTATCAAACACAATAAAATCATGAGCTACAAACAGTCCAATAAAGATACTTAATACTGATTATGATTAGTTCGCGAGTTGCTGGAATGATGCTTAGATATGCGATAAGCCAACATGTTTCGCAGATTTCCTGCTTCTTCAAGGGCGTCGCTTACATCTGTTGGTATCTCTAGATTACATAAATTCATATTAGGAACTGTTTTATAGTTACATTATATACATGCAGTTTGTTCAACTAATAAAGGTGCTTACCCAAAGGTAGTTATCAATGCCTAAAATGGGGCATGTATAGCCCGACTCACATCAAAAAGGCTCAGCCTATAAGCAGCCGATCGCGATTATTACCCCAAAGCAGTCAGAGCCTACGGGGTTGGAGAGTGGGATGTCGGATCACGTACTGACCAGCCTAATAAATAGGTATATCCTGTGTGAAAAAATATATTCTTTATTTTTTTTATATATTCCGGGGGGAAAGACATTAATTAATATAGTTCATAGTACTCATGTGTGAGTTCTAACTATTGCTATCCGTGCATCCTGAATGGCCACAGCAATACTAAACCCATAGAGTATAACCCCAAATGCCATTTTAAATTAAATATAAAGGAGATGACCGCCCAAATGGATAAGACTAGCTTATACCCTCATGAGAATACATAGTCAGTTTCAATAATGAATCAACACATATATCTCATCACTGTGGATGTCAACGTGTCAGCTTGCATAGATAGCTGGCTGACACACCCCAATTAACCACCACAGAGTGCATCCATATAAGCGACATTGGCATGTGGAGAACTATATAGGTGCTATAATACGGGTTTATATTGTTATTAGTAAAAGGGGATAATCCACAATTGAGTTAAAATATGTATAGGGCAGAATATGCCAGTCTCACAATAATAAATGAGCAAGGAGATTAACGATCGATAGTTTACCTCTGGTTCTATAAGTACAGAATAGGTTCTAGTCCAACACCCTCCGGACAAGGTCCGCTGCAATCGCTGTCATGAAGCTGGCTAAAGGAGACGCTAGGCGCATCTCCTTATCTTTCCATGATCCCCCCGGAAGTAAAGGGTCAGCTGACCCCTGACTTTACTTCTGGAGCGGGAGCCCCTGTATTACGCATGCGCAAGACGGCCTGACCTGGCCGTCATTGCGTCAGCGCACACCACGCAGCTTGAATCCTGCGCGGGGAGGGACGAAAGGGAGATGGTGTGGTAACCCTAACCTCCTGCCAGGGGCGCCCGAACAGCCACACTAATTTCCCAACCGCCGCCGGCTGCGCAGGAGAACCCCTGATGTGAGGTGCCATGCAGGCCACTTAGCATCGATACTGTTACAGATCTAAATCTCACTGATACATGTACAGGAACAGGAGATATGCAATATTGTATACAAAGGTTCATAGTTAAACACTTGTATTAAACCTTGTTAGTATGTTTTAAACATAGTCAACTTTAAGATGCTACAGAGTCAAGTATGAGTATCCATTGGGGGGGGGGGGGGGGGAACGAATGGGAGAGAAAAAGAGGGAAAATAACATAATAGAAAACTGACACTAACTATGTTGTGAGGGGGAGGGGATGGGGGAAAGAACAAATAGAGGGGATTTCTAAATAATATCCTACTGGGCATTATAGCCCCATTGATGCCATCCAGTAGGCCAAATATGTCATATAATGACATGCCAGTCAATCAAGCAATCCTAATAGCCAGACCAAATATAAATATAAACAAGGTGTATGTTAAATTTAAGGAGACAGACATACAAATAGGAACCCCTTGGTTGGTTAATGTACTACCAAATATAAGGCACCTTAGACCTTCCAAAGGTAATTGAAGGACTTACAATGCCTCCCGGAACTATCTTAGCTGCCATAGATATAGAGGCACTGTATTCCAGCATTCCACACAGCAAAGGTGTAGCAACCATTGCAACTTTCCTCAGAGAACAGGATCGAAATGATTGGCGATTGTGCCAATTCATTACGACACTCCTCCAACACATTCTTACCACTAACATGTTCCTGTTCAATGGCTCCACCTACCTCCAGGTACAGGGGGTAGCGATGGGGACATCTTGTGCCCCATCGTATGCCAACCTGTACCTGGGGGGGTGGGAGCAGGAACTGTTCTCGGATGACGGCGCTGCGGTACACCTTCGCCACATTTTACTGTGGCGAAGGTTTATCGATGACGTGCTGCTCATCTGGACAGGATCCGTTCAGGACATGTCCGAATTTATGATATTCATTTCTAATAACAACTTTAACCTTAAATTCACTATCCAATTTGAGTGTGGCTGTTCGGGCGCCCCTGGCAGGAGGTTAGGGTTACCACACCATCTCCCTTTCCTCCCTCCCCACGCAGGATTCAAGCTGCGTGGTGTGCGCTGACGCAATGACGGCCAGGTCAGGCCGTCTTGCGCATGCGTAATACAGGGGCTCCCGCTCCAGAAGTAAAGTCAGGGGTCAGCTGACCCTTTACTTCTGGGGGGATCACGGAAATATAAGGAGATGCGCCTAGCGTCTCCTTTAGCCAGCTTCATGACAGCGATTGCAGCGGACCTTGTCCAGAGGGTGTTGGACTAGAACCTATTCTGTACTTATAGAACCAGAGGTAAACTATAGATCGTTAATCTCCTTGCTCGTTTATTATTGTGAGACTGGCATATTCTGCCCTATACATATTTTAACTCAATTGTGGATTATCCCCTTTTACTAATAACAATATAAACCCGTATTATAGCACCTATATAGTTCTCCACATGCCAATGTCGCTTATATGGATGCACTCTGTGGTGGTTAATTGGGGTGTGTCAGCCAGCTATCTATGCAAGCTGACACGTTGACATCCACAGTGATGAGATATATGTGTTGATTCATTATTGAAACTGACTATGTATTCTCATGAGGGTATAAGCTAGTCTTATCCATTTGGGCGGTCATCTCCTTTATATTTAATTTAAAATGGCATTTGGGGTTATACTCTATGGGTTTAGTATTGCCGTGGCCATTCAGGATGCACGGATAGCAATAGTTAGAACTCACACATGAGTACTATGAACTATATTAATTAATATCTTTCCCCCCAGAATATATTTAAAAAAAATAAAGAATATATTTTTTCACACAGGATATACCTATTTATTAGGCTGGTCAGTACGTGATCCGACATCCCACTCTCCAACCCCGTAGGCTCTGACTGCTTTGGGGAAATAATCGCGATCGGCTGCTAATAGGCTGAGCCTTTTTGATGTGAGTCGGGCTATGCATGCCCCATTTTAGGCATTGATAACTACCTTTGGGTAAGCACCTTTATTAGTTGAACAAACTGCATGTATATAATGTAACTATAAAACAGTTCCTAATATGAATTTATGTAATCTAGAGATACCAACAGATGTAAGCGACGCCCTTGAAGAAGCAGGAAATCTGCGAAACATGTTGGCTTATTGCATATCTAAGCCTCATTCCAGCAACTCGCGAACTAATCATAATCAGTATTAAGTATCTTTATTGGACTGTTTGTAGCTCATGATTTTATTGTGTTTGATAATATGTGTTTTGTAATCAATAAAATGTAAATTTTATCAATTTTTGAGTTTGTGCTTACCTTATTATACAGATGATATGGTCCACTTAAAAATCCAATTTTTTAGGAGGCAGCCGAGGCTCTCTCCCCTAGTTTCTATATTCTATTTTCGTATCAATTAGTAGGGATTGTGGACCTATATCTGTATCTGGAAATAGTCCAACATCAATCATTATTCAAATGTTAGGATCAATGTAGGTCATGGCTCCTGAATTGGACCCCCGGCCCCAAAACGGACACATCTGGAAACAATGCAATGCTGATAAGTCAATTATTTTAGTGCAATTATAAAACAAAAACAAAACCAAACTAAAAACAGATATAGGAGCCCGATATCTAAAGTAAATTAAACTAGCCCCATTAGGGGAACTTTCAACACCCCCCACGCCAACCGACCCCCCAAAACTGAGGCGGGTTTCAATCCCAAACTGATTCAGCTCGCTGGCTGCAACAGGGGGTCTGTGGAAGAGGCGAGCCTAACCCCCCGAGACTTCTCACGGGGGGTAAGCAGCAGTTCAAGCGGCTTTCCAAATGTGAGATCTCCACTATTGTAATATAACAGGCTGTGAGGTATTAAAAGTCAAACGGAGGGAAGTAAACCATATTGCGACCCTACAGTAAAGTCGATCCAGCATTAGGAGGATACATAGAACAAGAACTCCAGCGCTCCTCAAGGGAGCAAGCAAATGTAAAGGAACTTCATATCTCAACAGTCTCCTGACCATATCCTTTGGCAGGGGCATTAACTTAGAATTTCCTGATAGGGATAGTTAGCTACCCCCCTCAAGTCCGCACACACCATGGGTTTGAACTGGGCATAACCTGTGCAACAAAACTAAGTCATCCATGGGGTAGTTCGTGTGGTAACTCAGACCTGGGCCCAGGTTATTGTGAGTAAACAATGAAAGGGGTCATACGGCACATACCGGTTAGGCGATCAGCGGATCTGTGGTATCGAGTCCAGCCAGACAGAGGCCTCTCTAGGTGTGCTAAAGAATCGAGTTGTCTCGCCATCGTGGACTCTCAGGCGAGCAGGGAAGAGTACACTGTAGCGAATGCTGCGTGATCTCAATGTCGCTTTAACTTGGTCGAAAGATTTCCTGAGTTTCTGGGTCTCCACCGAGTAATCGGGGAAAATCATCAACTTAGTATTCTGGAATCTGAGGTCCCCAACATTTCTAGAGGTGCGGAGGACTTCGTCTCTGTCTCTGAAGTTGAGGAGATGGAGAATGAAGGTGCGGGGAGTGGATCCAGGAGGCCCCAGTTTAGGCGGGATGCGGTGTGCCCTCTCGACCGTGTAGTAGGGTGACCAACGGGCCTCAGGTAGAAGGTCACGCAACATACCCTCTATGAAGGAGGTAGGATTGTTCCTCTCCGCCCCCTCTGGTAAACCGATAATGCGAAGATTATTGCGCCGATTTCTATTCTCTGCGTCTTCGGCTCTGTATTCTAGGGCCTTTACTTTGGTTTGAAGCGTGCGGAGTGTTGCTCCATGTTCCGCCGTGGTGTCTTCAGTGGTACTCAGTCTTTTCTCCGTCTCAGTGACTCTCGACCTGAGTTTGTCTATATCTTGGCGGATTAGACCCATATCCAGCTGAACAGCTTCAATTTTTGTTGTTAACGTGGATTGGCAAGTGGCTATGGCCGCCATGATGTCCGCCAGCCAGGGGGGTCGAGAGTCATCCGACTCCATGAGGTTCATCTGCGAGGCTCTATGGGCACTGCGTGTGGTGTGAGCCTCCGGAGAGGGGCAGGTGGGCGTCTGAGGGGAGTCCAACTGTGGCGGAAAGGTCAATCTTTTGCCCCTTTACTGTATTTTGTGCTGGAGTTCCTGCGCCTCATTCAGATGTCTGGGGCCCTGATCTGGGCAATATTCAATAACTAGCTGTGGGAGCCTGTCTGTGGGGTCAGGGGTATTCAGGTAGTAGGTGCAGTGCAGCGTGTGTCCCCCAGACAGTCTTCCCCCTCACCTGCGGTTTGTGTAGTGCAGGAGCTGTCATCTTCAGGCGTCCACAGGCCTACAGGGGTATTCAACCCAGCCACAGCCTCACCCGGGATGTCAGGGGTGGGGATGCTCCAGGGCTTGTCCCGCTTCCCAGGTAGCGATCTCCAGCCGTCTCAGGGCCCCTTCTTCCAGGCCTAAGGGGTCGGGCACTCTCCCAGCTGGTCCGGAGGCTCCGGGCCCTCAGGAAAGGCCGCGGCTGCGGCCTAGTTGTTCGTAGGGGGAAGAGAATAGACCCGGAACACGGCCTGTGTCCAAACCAGGGCTGGTTTTCCTGCCTTCACCCGCGGTCCGTGATGGCCGGTGACACTCGTCTGTAGAGCCGATCGTGCCAGGGATCCTCCGACTCGCGGCGTGGCCCACTAGGAAAGGTCGTGGCTGTGGCCTAGTCACACGAGGTAGGCCGGGAACGTACGGGCGGGACGCCGATCACGGCCCAGGAATGAAAATCCTCTTCTCCCTTCAGCAGTCGGGAGGTCCCTGGATCCCCCCGGTCAGCAGGGATGTATTTGCAGGGGATTTGGTGCAGATGGATCCGGATAGAGATTGCGGAATTGTGGAGCTCTCTGAGAAGCAGCCGCTCACAGCGCCATCTTGGCCACGCCCCCTTCAAATCCCTTTGTTTTTTGTGTGCTACAAATTTTTGTCATTTTTTGACAAATTTGAGAAAAGCCAAATTTTGAAGAGGCACACAGTGTGTCAACATGTGCTATCTGCCATCACTGGAGATCAATGGATGCGTTTTGGGGGTGCAACCCCTTCCTCAATAATAAAGTAGCTGTGAGGAAGGGGTTGCACCCCCCAAACACGTCCCTTGATCCCCCGTGATGGCAGGTAGCACATGTTGACATTCGTAAATTTGTGTGCATCTTCAAAATTTGGCTTTTCCTGGGGTGACTTCACCCCATCTGAACGCAATATCAAACACCGTTTGTAAATACTCATGTCTGATATTGCCTTCAAGTTCTACCAAATGTGAACTTTGTAAGTTCAAGATTTGTGTCTTTCTTGTTGGTTTTAAACATGCCTGTTTTATCTTAAATGGACATTTCTACTTTTTCTAATGTGACCTCAAAAATTGTTATACAACAAACATGTTGGTTTGTTTTTAAAAATTTTTCTAAATGCACATGTGATTGTGCTGGTATTAAAAAGATTGTTAATCAAGAATGTGTGGATTATTGTCTCAACGCTACAACACTTTTGTGGTGCTCTAATTAGTGTTTTCTGTGACAATGGGTGTTATTTCCTAAGGGCAAATCCACTTTGCAATACAAGTGCAGTTTCAGTGCAGTTTCAAGTGCACTTGTAGTGCAAAGTGTCTTTGCCTTTTGTAAATAACACACAACAGTGCTTTGTAAGGTTACACAATCACGCCATTTTCAGGACTCACCACATTTCTGTCAGGGTCAGCTAAAACAAACACATGCAGTAAATGTCACCAAAGATTTGAGTAGTTTTTTTTTTTTAATTTGAAAAAGGTTTTAGACATTGTCTGGCATATTGATAGCCCCCCTACCCGCATAGAATTCAATGTATCTTAGCCGGACATCACAGGCACTCAGGGGGGGGGCAAGCCAGGACGAGCACTTTCAAGCTCCGTCAGGGTTCGTTCATTTGGAATTCCAGCCTCAGGCCCAACTGAGCCAGCATAGTTGGCAGAATGTTGCCGTAAAAAGTTGTGTAGAACACAGCACGCCAGGATAATATGATTCAGTTTGTACTCCGCCATGTGTATGGGTGTAAGAAATAGGCGGAACCGGCTGGCCATGATTCCAAACGTGTTCTCCACCACTCTTCTGGCTCTGGCCAGCCAGTAATTAAAAACCCTCTGGTCCGGGGGTGAAGGTCCTCATCGGGAATGGCTGCATAAGATTGCCCCAGCGCAAATGCTTCATCCGCAACAAAGACGAATGGGAGTCCTTCCACATTGTCTTCTGGAGGTGGCAAGTCCAAGCTGCCATTCTGGAGATGCCTGTAGAACTCCATCTTGGCGATGACTCCACCATCCGACATCCGGCCATTCTTCCCCACGTCCACATACAGGAACTCATAAGTAGCCAACACCACCACCAACATCACAATACTATTGAACCCCTTATAATTATAATAGTACGACCCCGAGTTGGGTGGTGGGATGATGTGGACGTGTTTCCCATCAATTGCCCCTCCGCAGTTAGGAAAGCCCCACCACTGGGCAAAGTGGGAGGCCACAGTCTGCAATTCCTGTGGCGTGGAAGGAAACTGTCAAACCAAAAAAAAACAATTATTCATTTTGTACATAAATAGGGAAAGCAGATTAGACACAAACATTCTTGGCCAACATCAAGATAACATTTATTTGAGGGAGTTTTTAAAGACCAAAGTATAAGGTACACCTATCAGATTCCCCCCCCCCTCACGGGCCATTTGTAACATTATGGGGGGGAGCTCTTGGACAGGTAACCCTCTCCACTTCATTGAGAGGTGAATGCCTAAATAATGGGTATTGCTTTGAACAGCCCCTCCTTAGTTACACTATTGGCAGCCCACTGGACAGGTAAGAAGTGTCATAATACAAAGATATAAATACACACTGTACACATTTGAGCACATATGGACTTTCTGCTATTACCGATCAAGATAATAATAGGATACAAAAACTTTAAACAGTACCATTTGAAAGTATACAGGCAAGCCCTTGCACTACATGCTTTGGGGAATTCATCCATAAATCTGACCACAAAAGAGATGGGTATAGTGTGTATGGGTTTGGCAAAGTCACCAGATAGATGATTGAGGATAGATAGAGAATTGGTATCAGCTGACTTAGCAGTTGGGGGGAGGGAGGGTTAAAAATGATTTGGGGACACCCAAAAAAAAAGCCTCTGGCACTCTGCCTGAATTTAAAGCACAAATCACATTTATAAACATTTTAGGGAGTATTTAGGGTAAAGTAATATGGAGCTGATAAAATACATAGTGAATACATGAGGTGAATATAGGGCCAGGAGACCATGCTGGGGAGGTAAGTGAAGGCAAATATGTATGAAGGACAAAAAAAATTATTACCTAAAAATCCGGCATGCATGAGGACAAAGGGTACATTCACAGCATATTATAATCATGGTAATTAGGGAATGTGTAAAGAAATACAATATATTATCAAACATTATATACAATAAAATGTGATGTAAAAGGATAAAAATCTTACCTTAATATACTCCTTCTGCAGGACCTGGATGATGGCAGAACAGGTCTCTGGGATAATGATCCCCAGAGCCTGGGGGGAGATGCCTGTTGAGAACTTCAAGTCCTACAGGCTTCTCCCCGTCGCCAAGCACCGCAGGGTGGCGACGAGCCTCGGCTCCGGAGTGATGGCTTGCCTCATGCAGGTATCCTGCCTGCTGATATGGGGGGTCAGCAAAGCCAACAAACGGTGAAATACGGGGTCTGTCATCCGGAGAAAGTTCCTGAAATCATCAGGATTATTCTCACGGAGCAAAGGCATGTGACAGAACTGGTCACGCTGGAGCATGGATGAATTAAGTTTGCCTTGTGCGTCAATAGAGATGACCAAATCTAAAAAGCTAATATTGTTCTGACTACAATGCATGTGTCAGGTCACCTTGAGGCTAGGTGACAGATGCACACCGTTGGGATCAGGAGTGCACCGCAAGGCAGTGGACCCTATGGCTGACTGGATGGGAGTCCGGGTATAAGGAAGGCAGGGCCGATGGAACACCAACATGGATCCCACCGGGGTTAGAGCGTAGGATTCCCTGGGGCGCGGAGTCTAAGAGCCAGCAGGTGTTCACCAGAGCCTCTAGTGGTGAGGATGGCCTGGGCTGCAACTGGCTCCAGGTCGCGACCCCCAAGGTCCCCCAGCTCACACCCACAGTAGGCAACAGAAGGATAGGGATGGTAAAGGAATAAGCCAAGGTCAGGGCCACAAGCAGACAAGGACAACAGAGTACACGCCAAGGTTCAGGGTCACAGGCAAACATGGATAGTCGGGGACACGTCAAAGGTCAGGGTCACGAGCAGACAGGAATAGTATAGAACACGCCAAGGTCGGTAACAGAAATAAACGTAGAGCACACGGTAGGCAGGAACAGGAAGCCAAACACACAAAGGTTGATCAGCAGGGCTGACCTGCAGTGCAGAGGTTAATATAGAGTTCTCTGATAGGAGCTGGGGTGGAGCCATGCTAGAGGAGAGTTAATAAAAGCAGTCAGGTGAGAGACAGCTGGTCTTTGGAAATGAACACATGGAGACAGGTAAGCTGACAAACAAACTCTATTGCATAACCATGACAGTACTCCCCCTCTTACGAGGGCTCCCCCTTCCCCGTCTGGGACCAGGTTTAGAGAGGAACTTCAAATGAAACTTCCTCAACAGACGAGGTGCAAAGACCTCAGAAGCCTTGATCCACGACCTCTCCTCAGGACCAAACCCCTTCCAATGCACGAGGTACTGGAGAATGCCTCTACAGAGTCGGGAATCCAAAATTTGGCTAACCTCGTACTCCTGATTATCCTCAGAGACTGGCACTGCGGTAGAGAGAGGACGAGAGAACTTATTGAGGACTAAAGGGTTCGGAAGGGCAACATGGAAGGAGTTAGAGATTTTGAGGCTTTTGGGAATCTGGAGCTTGAAACAAACCAGATTCAGTTTAGAAGTTATGGTGTACGGACCAATGAATCTTGGGGCAAATTTGAGAGAAGGAACACGGAGTTTGATGTTCCTGGTGGAGAGCAAGACTTTGTCTTTGGCTGAAGAGAAGGTGGCTTACGCCTGCGACGGTCAGCAAAACTCTTAAATTTGTTGGCAGCTTTCTGGAGGGAATCATGAACATCAGCCCACACGGAATTGAATGATTCCTGAACAGTAGCCAAGGCTGGAATGTCGGAAGAACAGGTCATAGGAAGAGGGAGTTGAGGATGTCTTCCATAAACAGTGATAAAGGGTGTTTTCTGAGAACTGACGTTGACATGATTATTGTGGGAGAACTCTGCCCACGGAAGTAGTGATGCCCAATCATCGTGATGAGCCAAGACCAAGGTACGGAGAAAGACCTCCAACTCCTGATTAACTCTCTCAGTCTGGCCATTGGATTGGGGATGGTAAGAAGAGGTAAAATCCAAGGTAATGTTGAGGGATTTGCAAAAGGCTCTCCAAAAATGGGACGTAAACTGAACACCCCTGTCCAAAACGACATGGGAAGGAACACCATGAAGGCGGAAAATCTCTTGTACGAAAATGGGAACCAAGGTGGAGGCAGTAGGGAGACCAGGAAGAGGAACAAAATGAGCCATCTTGGAGAACCGATCGATTACCACCCAAATGGCTGTATTATTCTCCGACAGTGGAAGATCGGTGATAAAATCCATGGCGATGTGAGACCAGGGCTCCTTAGGAATGGGCAAGGGCATGAGAAGACCAGCAGGGGCTAGTGTGGAAGATTTAGACTGAGCACAGACATGACAAGCCTTAACGTACTCTTTAACATCCGAGCGGAGGTTAGGCCACCAGTAGAGACGACTGATGAGCAGGAAGGATCGGAGGAACCCAGTATGACCTGCCACCTTGGAATCATGTCCCAAACAAAGGATCTTAGCTCTTAGCTCCGTGGGAACAAAGGTCTTGCCAGGAGGAATTTTTGATTCCAGGGTGGTAGAATGGGCAACAATGTATGAGGTCAGAATGATCGGCTCAGGATCAGGGGTGGACTCCTCGTCCAAAGTGTCAAATGACCTAGAGAGCGCATCAGCCCGACCATTGCAGGAACCAGGTTTGTACGTAATCGTGAATTTAAAATGAGAAAAGAAGAGACTCCACCTGGCCTGTCTGGGGTTCAGACGTTTAGCATTCTGTAGGTATTGTAGATTCTTGTGATCAGTAAAGATTGTAATGGAGTGAGGGGAACCCTCCAAGAGATGACGCCACTCTTCCAACGCCAATTTAATTGCGAGAAGTTCCCGATCACCAATGGCATAATTTATCTCTGCCTGAGAAAATTTTTTGGAGAAGAACGCACATGGTTGACGTCTCTTCTCAAAGAACTGAAGAAGCACAGCTCCAACCCCCATCGAAGAAGCTTCTACTTCAATAAAAAATGGGTCCCCAGGATTTGGTCTCTTCAAGAGAGGTCCAGAAACAAAGGCCTGTTTCAGATCGTGAAACGCAGAGACAGCCTCGGGAGGCCAGTCTTTGGCATTCGCACCCTTCTTGGTTAAAGCGATAATAGGCTCAGGAATGTAAGAGTAATTCCTTATGAACTGCCTATAATAATTTGTGAAGCCAAGAAAGCACTGTGTGGCCTTGAGGCTAGCAGGAACGGGCCAGTTGGTAATGGCCGAGAGTTTTCCGGGATCAATGCGAAGACCCAAACTAGAAACAAAACATCCCAGAAACAGGACCTCAGGACATTGAAAGGAACATTTCTCCAGCTTGGCATAGAGATTATTCTCTCTAAGGCGCTGAAGAACGGTGCGGACATGGTTTCTGTGAGCAAGCAGATTTTCGGAAAAGATGAGAATGTCATCCAGATAGATGACAACAAACTGGTACAGTAGAGCCCTGAAGATTTCATTGACAAAGTTCTGGAACACAGCTGGAGCATTACACAAACCAAAAGGCATAACCAGGTATTCATAATGCCCGTCCCTAGTGTTAAACGCAGTCTTCCATTCGTCACCTTCCCGTATTCTAATGAGATTGTATGCACCTCTGAGATCCAACTTGGTGAAAATGGAAGCCCCCTTCAACCTGTCGAAAAGCTCAGATATTAGAGGTAAGGGGAATCGGTTTTTGATGGTCACTGCGTTTAACCCTCGATAGTCGATGCAGGGTCTGAGGGTACCATCCTTTTTAGCAATGAAAAAGAACCCTGCTCCTGCAGGCGACGAGGATTTCCATATGAAACCTTTCTTCAGATTCTCGGCGACATACTCAGACATGGCCTGGGTCTCTGGAATGGACAGAGGGTAGGTACGACCCCTGGGCAGAGTTGCTCCAGGGACAAGGTCAATGGCACAGTCAAAAGATCTGTAGGGAGAAAGAACCTCAGCAGACTTCTTACAGAACACATGCCGGTAATCGCTGTATGCCGCGGGAAGATCAGAAGATACGGATGTGGTAGCAATGGGAAGTCTCGCCTTGGGGACCACCTTGAGAAGATAGGATGAGAAACACGAAGGACCCCAAGCCAGGATCTGCCCAGAGACCCAGTCCACATGTGGAGAGTGGAGCTGTAGCCAAGGAAGGCCCAATACAATGGGGGTAGAGGCCTTGGGTAGAATGAGGAAGGAAATCCACTCCTGGTGGAGTATCCCTACCGACATCCTAATAGGTAGCGTCTGGGAGCACAGTGCCATCAATTGCTGAGACTACCAGTGGTGTAGCGAGGGGAGAAAGGGTAAGCTTCATAGAAGAAGCAGTTCTCCAGTCCATAAAATTGCCGGCAGCCCCGGAGTCCAGATATGCTAGGACCGATTGGGGAGAAGGGCCTACATGGAGGAACACCGGAAGAAGAAGACGAGAAGGTGATGTTTCTGGGTCCAATACTCCACCTTCCAAATGTATTAGACCCGAGCGTTTCCCGGACGAAGCGAGCAGGAGTCACAAAAATGACCCTTGCCCCCACAATAAAGACACAAGCCTAGAGTAGAGGATCCACAGAGCGATGGGGCAAGAGTTCTGGCTGACAAGGACCTAGAGGGTGCTGTTGTCTTTTTTCTAGGGACCTCTCCTGGAAACGAATGTCAGTCTGATTGCACAAGGAAATTACACCGTCCAGACCGGTGGGGATGACTCTTCCTGCTAATTCGTCCTTCACTCGGTCAGAGAGGCCATGTAAAAAGGTTGCGACCAGGGCCTCATTGTTCCAGCTCAATTCAGCTGTGAGGATACGGAACTGAAGTGCATATTGTCCCACTGAACAAGATTCTTGGCGAAGGCGTAAAAGGGCACTAGCCGCTGAAGAAACCCGAGCTGGCGCCTCAAAGATATTACGAAAAAGCTTCAAGAAGTCGGACAGGCTGGAAACCATCGGGTCATTCTTCTCCCACAGGGGGGGCAGCCCAAGCTAAAGCTTCACCAGAGAGGAGGGAAATGATATAGGCTACCTTAGCCCGATCAGACAGAAAGTTTTGAGGCTGGAGCTCAAAATGAATGGTGCATTGGCTGAGGAAGCCCCTGCAGGCCTTGGAGTCCCCAGAGAAACGGGACAGAGCTGGCAGTGAATATGAATGTGTGGCTGCGACTGGTGCGATAGGTGCAGCTGCTAATTGTACTTGAGGCTGCAGGTTCGGGTTTCCCAAGGAGGCCTGGAGCTGCTTGAAGTGGGAAGCCAGATCCTTAAGGAATAGCATCACCTGAGTCTGATTAGATTCCTGGGTCTCGAGTCTGCGAACTAAGCCCTGCAATGGATTGGCTGCAGGAAGCGGCACGTCAGCCGGGTCCATGGCTGATCAAACTGTCAGGTCACCTTGAGGCTAGGTGACAGATGCACACTGTTGGGATCAGGAGTGCACCGCAAGGCAGTGGACCCTACGGCTGACTGCTGCAGATGGGAGTCCGGGTATAAGGAAGGCAGGGCCGCTGGAACACCAACACGGATCCCACCCTGGTTAAAGCGTAGGATTCCCTGGGGCGCGTAGTCTAAGAGCCAGCAGGTGTTCACCAGAGCCTCTAGTGGTGAGGATGGCCTGGGCTGCAACTGGCTCCAGGTCGCGACCCCCAGGGTCCCCCAGCTAACACCCACAGTAGGCAACAGAAGGATAGGGATAGTAAAGGAATAAGGTCAGGGCCACAAGCAGACAAGGACAACAGAGTACACGCCAAGGTTCAGGGTCACAGGCAAACAGGGATAGTCGGGGACATGCCAAAGGTCAGGGTCATGAGCAGACAGGAATAGTATAGAACACGCCAAGGTCGGTAACAGAAATAAATGTAGAGCACAAGGTAGGCAGGAACAGGAAGCCAAACACACAAAGGTTGATCAGCAGGGCTGACCTGCAGTGCAGAGGTTAATATAGAGTTCTCTGATAGGAGCTGGGGTGGAGCCATGCTAGAGGAGAGTTAATAAAAGCAGTCAGGTGAGAGACAGCTGGTCTTTGGAGATGAACACATGGAGACAGGTAAGCTGACAAACAAACTCTATTGCATAACCATGACACATCATCTATATAACGATACCAGCGCTGTCGATCGCTGTCGTGTCCTTCCCTCCTCCTCAATCCTTCAAGCCCAAGTCTAGGCTCTTCTCACTTTTAAATACTAATCCCAACATATGGGCATTTATCCAACAAACATCTAAAGCGATTGAGGAATTAAAGGTTTCCTTCATCAGGACCTCCAACCTGACCCCAGAACAAAAAGATGCTATTAGATCTTTACAAACTAACTCTGAAATAATAATCAAGCCTTCCGACAAAGGCGTAAACCTGGTTATTATGGGAATTTCCCAATATGTAACCATGTGTAAAAAAATTCTAATGAACCGTAATTGGTACTTAGGCTTACCATCAAGGTGTCATTGACCTTAATACTTTTGAATGTTTTGAATGTTAAGGAACCGAAGATCCCTACCTTTTATGCACTACCCAAGGTGCATAAATCTCTGACTGAACCTCCAGGACATCCCATAATTTCAGGCTGTTTCAGCCTTACAGAAAATACCAGTTCCCTAGTAGATAGTTATCTTCACCCCCATGTTACCTCACTTTTTTCATATATCAAGGATACTATTGATCTCCTCAGAACCATTGAAGGCATTTCCCTTCCCCCAAACACCTGGCTAGTAGCCCTTGATGTAGAAAGCCTCTACAATGCTATTCCCCACAATAAAGGAATTAAGGTGATACAACATCATCTAGATGAAAGGGGTCCCTCTTTCGCCAAATATAACAAATTTGTACTGGATTTTCTTGATTACATTCTGAAACATAATGTATTCCAATTTGATTCTTTCCACTACCTCCAGGTACAGGGAGTTGCAATGGGGACCAAATGTGCCCCCTCTTATGCAAACCCGTACCTGGGGGGGTGAGAAAAAGAGGTTTTCTCTAGAGAGGATTTGAATCATCTTCACGGCAAAATCATCGCTTGGTATCGTTATATAGATGATGTCCTTATTTTCTGGTCTGCGACGCAATCTGAACTAAATGACTTTATACGAATAATTTCAATCAACAATTTTAACCTGAAATTTACCATGCATTGTAGTCAGAACAATATTAGCTTTTTAGATTTGGTCATCTCTATTGACGCACATGGCAAACTCGATCCATCTCTATATAGGAAGCCCTCAGCGGGAAATACCATTCTTCGTGCTCAAAGTTCTCACCCCATTTCTTTAGTAAAAAGCATCCCTTATAGCCAGTACTTGCGGCTGAAATGAAATTGTAGCAAGGACTCTGATTTCCAAATTGCTGCCAGGGGCCTCTATGATAGATTAAAAATCAGAGGTTATGATAAAAATAGAAGCTCATTGATTTTTTCCAACAAACAGGCTGTTAAATCTGACACAGTAAGAGTTATTACTCGCTATTCAAGCCAACATAAAGAAATCGGACAAATACTGACCATATTTTGGCCACTTTTGTCAGCAGACCCAATTGCAAGGAAATATATCAAGGACTTTCCCGAGATTACCTTCAGACGAGCTCCGTCCCTCAGGGATTGTCTGGTTCATAGCCATTTCAAAACTATCCCTGTTTCCATAACTCAAACTAATTGGGGCACCTTTCCCTGTGGGGCTTGTGATGTCTGCCAATTTGTTGATGGAAAAACCAAATTCAAACTTCCCAATGGTAAATGGCATTCCATCCAATGTAGGGTCACTTGCCAGACACCAGGGGTTATCTATATGGCCCAGTGTCTGTGCGGTGGCTTCTACATTGGTAAGACGAAGCGACAGTTTTTCAAACGTATAAGAGACCATATTGAACCAATCGAGAAAAATAAGATGGATACTGCGATCAGCCGACATGTTGGCATACATCATGATTTCAACCCCCAATTTATCAAATTTTTGGCACTTGAACATGTACCCCTGGATTCCTGAAGGGACAGTGTTGACCGTACTCTGTTACAGCTTGAGGCTCGTTGGATCTATGATCTTAAAGCTACATTATTTCCCGGATTCAACGAGAGCCTACGTTTCAAGTCCTTTCTTTAACTTCAATGAATGTTTGCCTCCTATGCATTATTCTCCATTGGCTGATTTCCATATCCCCCCCTTTCCTTTTTTATTAGTTTTTTTGTTTTTTTGTTTGTTTTGTTTGTTTTTTTTTCCCCTTATGAGCTATTTTTTTACCTATCTAATCATATTATTATATAATTATCCTTGTCTTTTTGTTCATTAAAGCATTATGCCTATTATCAAATTCAGATTACACATTCCTGACTGTCTTTCATTCATTAAATTAATTTCATCAAGAATTTATATTTGTTTATAAGGTGAGCTTGGTTTCTTATCTAGACACCCAGATGGGCCAGAGTTTTTGTGGTCCAGCTCTTGTGCCCCCCTCCCCCCCCTCATTGGTTTCCATCAGTGCATGCCCGCTTCATGCCTAGCTGCGCCTCCGGGTTTTCCTAACCCTCTGGGTGACACCTTTGTGCTGCCCTGGATTACAGTTCCATCAGTGTCAATTTTCCATCCTCACTACATCCCCTGGGCTCTTGCTAGGCCGTTGGGTCTATTCACGTTCGTCCTATGGTCGCTGTAGATGGATTTGACTCCTCCCTCCCCTGCAGAGCCTTATGGGTAGTGTAGTCATAGGGACTCCTCGGCCTCTTGCGCATGCGCTCTGGCGTCTTTTCGTCCGCTTCGAGCTGGTGACGTCACACGCCGGTTTATTGGAGGACAGATAAAACCGGCTTATCTGGCTGTTTATTCAGCCAGAGCCGGAGGGCTATACTTTATTATGCAGCGCTTATAATATTGGTAAGCTAGGCTGCTGCCTACTATCTGTACTCTACCCTTTTTGAATAACTTACTGCTTATTACACACTATTTCTATTAATCTCATTTTAGCATTTGCTTTTCGGCCATTATTTTATAAGCAAGGGCTCCTTTACAATCGGCGCCCCCCCCTTATAAATCAGGCTTCACTAGAGACATTGTCTTTCTATTAACTTGTAAACAAACTTAGCTTCCTCCGTGATTTTTAGACCCTCTACCCTCTCATACTAAAACTCCTTTCAAATTTTACTCTTTGACAATAGACATTTTTTTAAATTGCATTCCTTTTATTGGAATTTAGGTATTTCCTTTCTTATGTTATTTTAGCACCACTTCCTGCAGTTAACACCGTGCAGTCAGTCCAAAGTTGCTTTAAAGTCGCTTTTGATCCTACGGACCATTTTCCTCATACCTGGGGGTTTCTGGAGGACTGGTGAATCCGGCTTGGTTTGTTGTTGGTGGCAATTTTTGTTTGGGTGAGTGGTCTTATCTGTGGTGTTTTCTAGAGATCATGCTCACCTATAATGTACCATTTTTGATAATCATTTAATATTCTTAAATGCCTGTTACAATAATTTTCTGTTTCTATATTTGTTTAGTTCTTTACTTGAATCTTACCCTGAACTGCACATCCCCTGAAGAAGCAATTACGAAACATGTTGGGCTAGTGTGCAATGTATTCACCTTTTCTTTTGAACCTATCAATTAATATGACCACCATATATTTGTTATTACTGTGAACATTTATTCTGTATCTTTTAACTTTGTAATAATAAAATGTATTGCTTATTTTTAATTCCTATTTTTCCTTGTACTCTTCTTAATGGCACCGCAAAAATCCCCTCAACCGCTAGCTTTTTTCCATTAAAATTTGTATATTACTTGTTATCAACAAGGTTTGAAGTTTGATGAAATACGGACAATTATTTTTTTTCACATTCTTTTTATATATATATATATATTTTTTTTTTTTTTTCACATCTGTCACTGTGTTTGTGATATGCATATTCAGTGTGTTCTCTTTTTTTTAATGTTTCACTGGTGTTGTATATCATCTTAAGTTGCAGCTTGGTATTTACTTTGTTTTTAAATAGTGCAGTTTTTTCTTTTCCATTTATACACCCTTCCTGCCCAGACCAATTTTTAGCTTTTAGCGCTCTCACACTTTGAATGCCAATTACTCAGTCATGCAACACTGTACCCAAACAAAATTTTTATCATTTGTTTTTCATACAAATAGAGCTTTCTTTTGGTGGTATTTAATCACCACTGGGTTTTTTATTTTTTGCGACATAAGTGAAAAAAGAGCGAACATTTTGAAAAAGAAACACTTTTCTTTAGTTTCTTTGATAAAATTTTACAAATACCGTATATACTCGAGTATAAGTCAATCCGAGTATAAGTCGAGGCCCTAATTTACCACAAAAAATGGGAAAAATTTTATTGACCCGAGTATAAGACGAGGGTGAGAAATGCACAGCTACTGTAAGTGGAAAAGAGGGTCAACAATGCCCATTTGCAGCCTCAATGTGCCCGTTTGCAGCCATAAGTCCCCTAAACTTCAAACTCGGTAGTTAAGGGTTCCTAGATGCCCCCTAGCTGCAGCCAAAATTTGGGGTCTCTGAATCAAAAGGGTCCCGAAATGACATTGCTGCAGATGGACACAGTTGACCGATTTTGGGGCCCTGTATCTCGGGGTCACTTAGTGCTAGGAACCCCAAATATGGTGTGCAAACCCAGTGGAACTGGTACCATAACATAGGCAAAACTGAGGTTTCTAGCACCAAGTGGCCCCAAGATACAGGGCCCCAAAAATTGGTTCAGAAAATGTCAAGCACTTTTCTGCAGCAGAGAATGATATTTTCCGAACTTACTTTGGGGCCCCGTATCTCGGGGCCACTTGGTGCTAGGAACCCCAGTTTTGGATATGTTATGGTACCAGTTCCACTGGGTTTGCACCATATTTGGGGTTCCTAGCACCAAGTGGCCCTGAGATACGGAGCCCCAAATTCGGTTCAGAAAATGTCAAGCACTTTTCTGCAGCAGAGAATGACATTTTCCGAACCGATTTTGGGACCCCATATCTCGGGGCCACTTGGTGCTAGGAACTCCAGCTTTGGATATGTTGTGGGACCAGTTTCACTGGGTTTGCCCTGAGATATGGGGGCCCCAAAGTCGGTTTGGAAAATGAAATTTTTTTCTGCAGAAAAGTGCTTGAATCGAGTATAAGTCGAGGGGGGCACTTTCAGCACAAAAAAATGTGCTGAAAAACTCGACTCATACTCAAGTATATACGGTAAGTCATTTTTGTTCATAAATTTGGGCCAAAATTTATACTGCTACATCTCTTTGGTAAAATATAACCCAAATTAGTGGATATTATTTGGTCTCTGTGAAAGTTATAGAGTCTACAAGCTATGGTGCAAATCATTGAAAATTGATCACACCTGATGCACTGACGGCCTATCTCATTTCTCAAGGCCCTGAAATGTCAGGAAAGTACAAATACCCCCCAAATGACCCCTTTTTGAAAAGTAGACAGTCAAAGGTATTTAGTAAGAGGCATGGTGAGTTTTTTAAAGTTGTAATTTTTTCCCACAATTCTTGGGAAAATTAAGAATTTTTTGCCCAAAATTGTCATAATAACGAGTTATTTCTCACACACAGCATAAGCATACTTCCAATTGCACCCCAAAATACATTCTGCTACTCCTCCCGAGTATGGCAATACCCCATGTGTGTGACTTTTACACAGCCTGGCCACACAGAGAGGTCCAACATGCAGGGAGCACCATCAGGGGTTCTAGGAGCATAAATTTCACATCTCATTTCCTAATGACCTATTACATTTGTGAAGGCCCTGGAGCACCAGGACAATGGAATTACCCACAAAATGACCCCATTTTGGAAAGCAAACACCCCAACGTCTATTCCGTGAGGCATAATAAGTCTTTTGAATGGTTAATTTTTTTTCCACAAGTCTTCGGAAAACGTGGAAAGAAAATTAAAACATATTTTTCTTTACACAAAGTGGTCAGTTTATAAGATATTTCTAACTCAAAGCATGTATATAGCAAAAATGACACCCAAAACACATTCTGCTACTCCTCCTGAGTATGACGATACCACATGTGTGAGACTTTTACACAGCCTGGCTACATACAGAGGCCCAACATGCAGAGAGCACCATCAGGTGTTCTTGGAGCATAAATTACACCTCTAATTTCCTAATGACCTATTACACTTTTGAAGGCCCTGGAGCACCAGGACAGTGGAATTACCCCATTTTGGAAAACAAACACCCCAACGTATATTCTATGAGGCATTATGAATCTTTTGAACGGTTCTTTTTTTTACACAAGTCATCAGAAAACGTGGAAAGAAAATGAAAATCTTTTTTTTTTACACAAAGTTGTCAATTTATAAAATATTTCTAACAAATAGCATGTATATAGCAAAAATTACACCGAAAAACACATTCTGCTACTCATCCTGAGTATGGCAATACCACATGTGTGAGACTTTTACACAGCCTGGCCGCATACAGAGGTCCAACATTGAAGTAGTACGCCTTCTAGGAGCATAAATTACACATCTCATATCATTCCTACCTATCACACTTTTGAAGGTCCTTGAGCACCAGGACAGTGGAATTACACACAAAATGACCCCATTTTGGAAAGCAAACACCCCAACGTATATTCTATGAGGCATGGGCTGCAGATAGGTACTCAGTTACTCTGATGGGCTGGTGACAGGTACTCTGTTACTCTGATGGGCTGGGGATAGATACTCGGGTACTCTGATGGCCTGGTGACAGGTACTCTGGTAATCTGATGGCATGGTGACAGGTACTCGGGTACTATGATGGCATGGTGACAGGTACTCAGGTACTCTGATGGCCTGGTGACAGGTACTCGGGTACTCTGATGGCTTGGTGACAGGTACTCGGGTACTCTGATGGGCTACAGATAGGTACTCTGGTACTCTGATGGGTGGTGACAAGTACTTAGATGGGCAGTGACAGGTACTCAGATGGGCTGTGACAGGTACTCAGATGGGCTGTGACATGTACTTAGATGAATTTTGACAGATACTCACATGGGCTGTGACAGGTGCTCAGGTACTCGGTTACTCCGATGAACTGTGACAGGTACTCAGGTACTCGGGTACTCAGATGGACTGTGACAAGTACTCAGGTACTTGGGTACTCAGATAAACTGTGACGGATACTTAGATAAACTTTGACAGGTACTCGGGTACTCAGATGGACTGTGACAGGTACTCAGATGGACTGTGACATGTACTCGGGTACTTAGATAAACTGTGACAGGTACTCGGGTACTCAGATGGACTGTGACAGGTACTCGGTTACTCAGATGGACTGTGACAGGTACTCGGGTACTCAGATGAACTGTGACAGGTACTCGGGTACTCAGATGGACTGTGACAGGTACTCGGGTACTCAGATGGACTGTGACAGGTACTCAGGTACTCAGATGGACTGTGACAAGTACTCAGGTACTTGGTGTAGTGATCGGGTCTATATTAATGGGTGTATAGATGTAGAGTGGGTATAATATTTAGTGGTTATTATAATGATGATGTAAGTACTCTTCCGCAGCAACCCAGTTCTTCCAGAGAGATGCACTTTATTGACTTCCAACAGAGAACAAAGTCCAAAGTCCACAGATGACAAAGAAATTCGACAGAGGAAATATAATTCAGAGACCCATATTATTCAGTCTTCCCATATAATTCAGTCTTCCCAGCCATGCACAGACAAGCCTCTCTCATACACAGACGAGCCTCACTCCCCCCTACAGACAAGCCTCACTTACTAAACCTATAGACTGAATGCCATGTTATATTCACCAGGCATTGAATGGCTGAGCAATTTGATTGGCCATTTCAATTTAGGACTTTGATTAGCTTTAGTCTTTCAAACAGACAACAACCCCCAGCCGTGAACAGCCGTGAACCACCCCAATTTGCACTCCCGCATATCAACATCAACAAGTCCCCTTTAGATATGTGTATACCACCTGAATACCCTTTGAGATGTTCAAATAGACTTGCATAAGATTAACACATCAAAGAGTCTTCAGCTGTTAAAATTCAGTTGGACAATGCAACTGAATTTCTGGTCAGCATGGCACTCCAATACAATATTATACATAAATTGGCCAATATATTACAACATATACCCCCACTTGGGTCGGTTCTAACTACTAGAACTGACCCATAAATCAAACAACAAAAAAATATCATTACAATTTAAGGTACTGGATGCTTTACAATGGCTCATATAAAATATGAAATTGAAACTGGCTACATCTCTCTTCGCCAGCCTCTAAAATATCCCCATGAAACAGTTATTAGATAATATAACTTTTAGACCATGACTGGAAAAGGATTTGGTAAACGTCAGTGGCCCATATTGCTGTTAGGCCTTATTATATCACATCAAGATCTTGAATATTGCGCAAAGACGAGCTGATGTCACAGTCCATCCTTCGGTCTGACTTCATCACCTCTCTCGCATCTCACTGAAAGTAAACTTGATATGCTCTGGGAGCTCCAATCCACAAGTCCAGGATTCTCTCATCTCCAGGCTCAAGCTTTTCATTTTTAAAGATGCTTTTACGCAAACACTCTACTTTCATCTTTACAGTAAGAAGAACTATCAATGTACCAGCACTCACTTTCAAGGTCAAAAGGTTTGGATATGGCAGTAAAAACTGTGCTTCAAACTATTTTCTTGCACTTGACATTCATGAGTCCATCTTGCAAGCATTTTACAATTCACATCTGCTTCTTTCCATTTCCACAATTTGAACAAAGATGACCGGGTTGTGTACCTGTCAAGTACCAGAATTTGTTGATTGCCAGCCACAATTTGCTTTTGTAATTTGCTGTAGGCCGACCCCTCATTGCCTTCAATAAAGCAGTTACTTGGATCATTCAGTCCACAATTACACCTGAATGGTATACCAACATATACATATACCCCCACACAATGGTTCAGATAGAGTCATCAGTGTTAATCAGATCTTCTATCCAGACAAAGCGGCAGTGGAAATTCTTGCCAGTATCTTCACCATGAAAGGTAGAAAGGTCTTTTCCATCCATATATGTCATAGCCTTTAGCATATTATAAACAACTGAATCAACAAAGTTTCAAATCATGACTAGAGTGATGAATTTCACTCACCCCTCTTAAAAATTTATGAAAACCACCCAACATACTAAAATTTATGCTATGCCAAGCCATTGTGCAGCATCTCACCTTAGATGTCAAATATATTGATCAATACGCATTATGTAATATGTACAGATTTCATGAAAATTATTTTAGGTTAAAATGCTTCTCTTTGGTTTTAAGATAAAGTTCAAGAAATAAAACATAAAGAAAAAATAAAAAAATGAAAAGCAAAATATATCAGGAAAAGGGAGAAAAATCAAAAATTAGGGCGTTGAAGAAAAAAAGAAAAAAGGTCCATTGCTTGATGAATTTCGAGAGAGTCCATGAATACTTTATAATTCCATGTATAGTGATATATTGTCTATTCAGCATTTCTCCCATATTTCTCCCACACTAGCCAGCAATTTCAGACTGTGCTTCTGCTATTCACCGTCATTTAAATGTCAATATCTGAAAGACAAAAAACTCTCCAACAAAACTAATTAGCAAGGTCCTTAAACATTGTTTGAAGTTAAAACAAAACACTATTTACACATATACAGTTTGGAGCTAATTCACCCCCACTGCTAGAGAAGTGTCATCTGCATTCAAAGACAGATCTGGAGAATGTACATCTTGTACCCCCTTCAACTGCTGTAATAATTTATCACGTTCCCCTCTCATCTTGTCATACTCAATTTTCAGGTGGTCATATTTCTGTTTTAACTGAGAAAACGGTATCCAAGTCTTGGACCTTTTCTTATTATTATTTTGTTCAGCTCTGTTTTTCATATTAATATCACCTATGTATAAACCGGTGTGTCCTCTCTGGGTGTTATCATAGGATATTATCTTCTGATCTTTATGTTCAGTATTTGTCCGAAACAATGTGGCTAAATCAATTTTGACAGCCTGCTCATTTGACTTTCTCCATAAATGGTCTGCTCTCAACAATATGTCTTTTAAATCATGAGGATTTGGGGTAACTAATAAAATATTTTGTTTGATATCTTCATGCAACGCATCTAGAAACATACTCATATGTATCAAGCCACCACGCTCAAATGCAAGATTATTACCGACCAATAATTCCATAATAGTTGCTATCCTGTGTGACAATTCATAGGGAGATTCATTTTGCATTTGTTGGATCCTCCCATGAATAGTAACATCAGAACGTACACCATACAAAACACATAATAATTCCAGTAATATGTCCCGTGTCCTCAGAGGCTGAATACAGATTTGTTTAATTCTCATCCAAAGACCACTTCCTATAGAATGTTGCAAAACTCTTTCTAAGTCAGATGGGTTGAGATTGTACATATCTCTGACTTGCTGCACGTCACAAAACCATTTTAAAAATCTGTTTAAATCATGGTATGGAACCATTCCTATTTCTTTAAGAATTGCGTCTAATAATTTTGATTTCATTACAAGCTGAACTTCACCTGTATTATTATTATTGTTATAAACTGTGGTAGTCACAGTGGGGGCAGCTGGTAATGAATTATCAGATTTAATAGGAGGTTCTGTTTGCTGCAGATTGCTGAATCCAAGATTTGATGCATATCTGCATTCCTGAGATCTCTTCTCTAATTCCATAATTCTTAATTTTAATCTCTCATTTTCCTCTGATAAGTCATCACAACGTTTAGATTTCTCAAGTAAAGCTTCTCCAATGGTAACCGCATGCAACTTTAAATTTACTGTCTCAGTGTCTGATTGGTTTTGTAACCTCTCACAAACATTGTTGCTATTATCAACTGCCTTCTGTAACTGGGTAATTTCCTCAACCTTATTATTCAAAGAACTTTCCATTGTTAAACAGCAAGATAACAAGCCCTGTATAATGCAACCTTTTCTTTTACTTTCTGAAATTTTGCTATCAAAAACATTTTTCTCTAAAAATTCCTTCATCATCGTCCACGTCTGCTTACATTTTTCTGGAATTTCATAAGGACCGCCATGGCGCTTAATACATTTTAATACCCATCTGTTAACTTTATCAGAACTGACACTGGCTTCACACTGAGTAAGCATTTTGACTATATTACTAATATTTTTTTTAAAAAAAGAATATTTTACTCACCGCATCAGTTACTCCTTCAGTTTCCAGTTCCTCTGGTACACGACACAGTCCTTTTTCTTTTTTTTGTTGTTGTTTCCAGTCTCCAGAGAATAATTCTGGTGTTCCCAACTTGTTTAATTTTGTAGATCAGACTCTCTTATGTCACAACCAGACATTAGAGTCACAGCACAGCTCTTGGTTCTTCATCAGACTTCTGTCCACCTCACAGGATTGTTGTCACCACCGACTTCTGTTACTAAGTCCGAAAATGCTCTTCTGGTCACTTGAACGGCACCAAATGTAGTGATCGGGTCTATATTAATGGGTGTATAGATGTAGAGTGGGTATAATATTTAGTGGTTATTATAATGATGATGTAAGTACTCTTCCGCAGCAACCCAGTTCTTCCAGAGAGATGCACTTTATTGACTTCCAACAGAGAACAAAGTCCAAAGTCCACAGATGACAAAGAAATTCGACAGAGGAAATATAATTCAGAGACCCATATTATTCAGTCTTCCCATATAATTCAGTCTTCCCAGCCATGCACAGACAAGCCTCTCTCATACACAGACGAGCCTCACTCCCCCCTACAGACAAGCCTCACTTACTAAACCTATAGACTGAATGCCATGTTATATTCACCAGGCATTGAATGGCTGAGCAATTTGATTGGCCATTTCAATTTAGGACTTTGATTAGCTTTAGTCTTTCAAACAGACAACAATCCCCAGCCGTGAACAGCCGTGAACCACCCCAATTTGCACTCCCGCATATCAACATCAACAAGTCCCCTTTAGATATGTGTATACCACCTGAATACCCTTTGAGATGTTCAAATAGACTTGCATAAGATTAACACATCAAAGAGTCTTCAGCTGTTAAAATTCAGTTGGACAATGCAACTGAATTTCTGGTCAGCATGGCACTCCAATACAATATTATACATAAATTGGCCAATATATTACAACACTTGGGTACTCAGATAAACTGTGACAGGTACTCGGGTACTTAGATAAACTGTGATGGGTACTTAGATAAACTGTGACAGGTACTTGGGTACTCAGATGGACTGTGACAGGTACTCAGGTACTCAGATGGACTGTGACATGTACTCAGGTACTCAGATGGACTGTGACAGGTACTCGGGTACTCAGATGGACTGTGACAGGTACTCGGGTACTCAGATGAACTGTGACAGGTACTCGGGTACTCAGATGGACTGTGACAGGTACTCAGATGGACTGTGACAGGTACTCGGGTACTCAGATGAACTGTGACAGGTACTCGGGTACTCAGATGGGCTGTGACAGGTACTCGGGTACTCAGACGAACTGTGATAGGTACTTAGGTACTCAGGTACTCAGATGAACTTTGACAGGTACTCGGGTACTGCAATGGGCTGTGACAGGTACTCGGGTAATCAGATGTACTGTGCCAGGTACTCAGGTACTCGGCTACTCAGATGAACTGTGACAGGTACTCAGGTACTCAGATATACTGTGACAGGTACTCAGGTACTCGGGTACTCAGATGGGCTGTGACAGGTACTCAGGTACTCGGGTACTCATATAGGCTGTGACAAGTACTTTGATGGGTGGTGACAGGTACTTTGTTGGCTGGTGACAGATCCTCTTTATTGGGGGGGGGCAGTCAGTGTGGTTGGTGTACACTGTGAGAGGAAACGAGATGTTGCCACAATCTCCTTCTCACACACGATCAGTGTGTGAGGAGGAGAACCCGGTAACATTTCATTACCGCAGTTTGTTGACATTCTGTGATGGGCTGTGATTGGACACAGCCGGTTACGTGGTAAAGAGCCAATTTCATTGGCTCTTTACTGAGATCAGGGTTGGGATGTGCCAGGTGACAAGCCCCATCCCCGCTCGCGCCCTAGGTGCGTGCACGAGCGCTGTGAGCCATTGTTATTGGCTCTTTACACAGCTCTGGGATGGGCTGTGTCCGAGGGACATGCCTCATCCCTGATCGCTGCGCAGCGAGAAATCTGAGGACGTCATATGACGACCGCCAAGGATGGGAAATCCCATCTGCGGACGTCATATGACTATAGCCCAGTATTGAAGTGGTTAAGGATGCGGCGGCCAGATTCCCGACCTGCTGCTTAACAACCAGCTATTCTTCACACAGAATTCAAATCGGCCAATCATTTTTCTGAATCGTTCTAAAAATTTGGAATTCTTTAGAAAATGAATAAACTAAATGAAATTTTATGAATTCTGAAACAAAACGAAATTAGTAACAACAAATATACAAAACAGTATGTAAAGGGAAAAAAAAATGCTCTAATCAAATAAATATGGGTGAACCAGTCCCAAAGCTGCAATTAATGTGGGATAAACACAAATACAAATAAAAAACGAGAAAATCTCGCTAGTGAAGTTCAAAAATAATGATTGAAAAAATTATGAACAGATAAAAAAAATTTTCAAAATATTGTGACCAACTGGAGATTTGGTAGATGTTCACCAGTGAATAAACACAGAAAGTATACCATCACCTTGTGAAAAACATGCTTACCAGATTGTAAGCCAAATATGCAGGTGGCTAATAACCCATTGTTTTATTATCACTGCTGGACATTATTTGCACGCACTATTTAAAGTGCCAAAGAGAACTTTTTTTCATTATTTATTATTTATTAATTTAAAAAAAAAAAAAAAAGCAGGATACTTTATATCGAGCACTAAGCACTTTTTATGTTGATTAAGACACTATGTATGGTGTAACAAGCACTATTAAGCACTAATTTATGGTGTAACAAGCACTTGTTTTTTCAAACCTTGTTTATTTATTCAACATTCATATTATTTGTATTTAATATTATAGCACTAGTAAGTACAGAGTTGGTTATTATTAATTTTGTTTTTGGGGTTACCCAAGCGCAGCGCATAACTTGTAAATTTATCCTATGCACGTTATATGAAGCGTGATTAGCGCATGCAGCTGGAGGTAGCACAAGCAAGGCATAAGATCATTGTGGCTCACAGAATTTTTCCAATTTGATTTCGCTAATAACCCAGCTGGGGCCTTTGATTTGCAGGATGAGATGTAGGCATTGCAAACCTCTTGAACATGGGTTTGGCATCGAATCCACAAATAATTGTTTAGTGTTGACCGAAAAAACAAAAAAGTGACATAGCGTAATACTGACAAAAATAATGAATGTGTGCACAATGAATACAAATGCACTCACATTGTGAACAAACAAGGATTGCACAAACAAGTAACCACCTGGTGATTAGATCAGGTTAAGTGTGCCGTCACCACATAGAGGGCCTCCTTACCATATAACAAACCAAACAAAGCAGATGTCTCTTTAGGAAAACAAAACCTTGGCTGAACCCAGAAAACCAGCTTGATTGTAAGGCGGATTGGCAACTCACAGTGGAGAACTGAGTAATTCATAAAATCGTAGGTGTCAGCAGATGAAAACCCAAGAGAGGATACAATGGACCATAGTGTAATACCATCAACACTTGGAGTATGTGGCCCCATTCAGCACATCGCTGTCCTTCATCCAGATTATGGTTTTTTTGTTATTCTGAAGAAAATAACTACAGAATAACAAAAGTTCCCCCTGATGATCCGGTAATTATTGGTGGTCCGATAATAAGCCTACGTGCCAGAGACCCGCTGAATTTAAGCTGTCATGCAGACAACGCCAAACCAGCAGCAACCGTAATCTGGATGAAGGACAGCGATGTGCTGAACGGGGCCACAGCACATACTCCAAGTGTTGATGGTATTACACTATGGTCCATTGTATCCTCTCTTGAGTTTTCATCTGCTGACACCTACGATCTTATGAATTACTCGGTTCTCCGCTGTGAGTTTCCAATCCACCTTACAATCAAGCTGGTTTTCTGGGTTCAGCCAAGGTTTTGTTTTCCTAAAGAGACATCTGCTTTGTTTGGGTTGTTATCTGATAAGGAGGCCCTCCATGTGGTGACGGCACACTTAACCTGATCTAATCACTGGCCACTCAATGCCAACCCATGCTTAAGAGCTTTGCGAAGCCTACATCTCATCCTGCAAATCAAAGGCCCGGGCTGGGTTATTAGCCACTAGGGATGAGCTTCATTTTCGAGTCGAACCCATGTTCGACTCGAACATCGTGTGTTCGCCGAATTACGAACGATATGGGTCGTTCGCGCTAAATTCGAGTGGCGCAGTGCATTGCCGGCTGATGATTGACCAAGCATGCACTATGACCCGCATGCTTGGCCAATCACAGCGCTGTGTGTACAGAGAGCTGTAATTGGCCAAAGCCAAAGGAGGCTTTGGCCAATTATGGCTTAGGGGGTTTAGTACACGCCCCAAACTATATAAGGCCGCCTGCACGTCCGCCCTGTGTAGTGTGTCCTCCTGGCTTGAGAGAGAGATAGACAGAGAGAGAGAGACAGTGTCATTTGATTTAAGTTAGATAGAGTAGGCAGGTCGAGTCAGTTAGCTGCACTCACAGTGTATTGTGTGTATATATATATGCGCATCCCAGGTGTTGTGTGTGTGTGTGTATATATATATATATATATATATATATATATATATATATATATTGCATTCAGTTTAGCTAGATCCTGTTCTTCTCCTCCTAATATACTGACAGGCAGCCAGGTGTTTTTACAGTATTTCCAGTTACTGAACTGTGTACCCTGCACAGTTGCACCTACAGTATAGCTACCTGCAGCCAGGTGCTTGTGTAGACTCCTTGAAGTATTTCTAGTTACTGTACTGTGTACCCCGCACAGTTGCACCTACAGTATAGCTACCTGCAGCCAGGTGCTTGTGTAGGCTCTTTGAAGTATTTCCAGTTACTGTACTGTGTACCCCGCACAGTTGCACCTACAGTATAGCTACCTGCAGCCAGGTGCTTGTGTAGGCTCTTAAAGTATTTCCAGTTACTGTACTGTGTACTCTGCACAGTTGCACCTACAGTATAGCTACCTGAAGCCAGGTGCTTGTGTAGGCTCTTTGAAGTATTTTCAGTTACTGTACTGTGTACCCTGCACAGTTGCACCTACAGTATAGCTACCTAAAGACAAGTGCAGGTGTTATCATACTAATAATACTACAGGCAGGCAGTTGATTCTGCTATCTGCAGTATAATCGGTATATATATATATATATATATATATATATATATATATATATACATACATCCCAGTTTTGTGCAGCCCACTGCAGGCCAATAGTATATCTGGAAGGCCAGCAAGGAGAGGCAGACAGTCACAAGCCAATAAAAGACGGCAATCGGGCTCTGTGTCTAGAGGCAACAGTGCTGGTCATGGACACGGTTCATCCTCATCAACACGTGGCCGTGGGACACGCTTGGCCTTTTTTTCGGCAGCTGACTGCGTTGAGCCGCAACATGCGGAAAACTTGGTCTAGTGGATGACCAAGCCGTCCTCATCATCCTCATCCTCTCTCACCCAGACTCAGGGTACTTTGTCTGGCAAAGCAGCTGCCAACGTGGCCTCTTCCCTCGGCTCAATGGCATCAGTGACTCCTTCCCTAGCCCCACCATGTCCTCCTGAGGAGCCCCTCGAACTGTTTGACCACAGTGTTGGGTACATGCTCCAGGAGGATGCCCAGCGTTTTGAAGGCTCCGATGATGGTAGTCAGCTAGAGGAATACAGTAACGTGAGCCCAGACAGAGGGGGTGCCCAATAAAGACAGCAATCTGGCAGTCATGTTCCCCCTGCCACAGCATACTGGCAGGTTTGCTCCAGTGATGAGGAGGGAGGGGATGATGAGGTCACTGACTCCACGTGGGTGCCTGATAGGAGAGAGAAGGAGGCACATCACCAACGAGGCAGGATGTCCTCCAGGGGCCAGCCTAAGGGCAGCACACTGACTGCAACACACTGCAGAGCTCCGCATGTGCAGGGCGCTGCTGTCTCCGTGCGTTATTCCAAAAGTTCTTTGGTGTGGGCCTTTTTTGAGATGAGTGCATCAGATCCCACTGCTGTTATTGGCAACATATGTCTCAAGCATATCTCGCGTGGCCAAAACATCTCCCGCTTGGGCACCACATGCTTGACCAGACATATGTTGACCTGCCATGCAGTTCGTTGGCAAGCGTACCTAAAAGACCCACACCAAAGAACAAAGAGGACCTCTCTTTGCTCCTCATTAGCTGGTATCTCCAACCCCACTATACCTTCAGTCCTCCCTGAGACCTGCACTGAGAGGAATGAAGGTATAGAATTTGGTGTGTCACAGCCAGGTACTTGCGGGCAATCTACTATCGTTACACCGACGTCAGATTTTACCAGGCAAATTTCCCTGCCCCAGCTGCTGCACCATAGAAAGAAGTTCGCTCCCAGCCATCCACATGCCCAGCAGTTGAATGCTAGCTTGGCAAAATTGCTAGATCTTCAACTGCTACCTTTTCAGTTGGTAGACTCTGCCCCCTTCTGTGAGTTTGTGGAATGTGCAGTTCCTCAGTGGCAGGTTCCCAAATGCCAATTTTTCTCATGGAAGGCGATTCCGGCTTTCTACCGGCATGTGGAAGGCAATGTCTTGGCCTTGCTGGATAGGGTGGTCAGCGGTAAGGTGCATATTACCGCTGACTCATGCTCCAACAGACATTGACAGGGATGCCTACCTAAGTAGGGTGACTCTGCTGACAGCTGGGAAGGGTACAGGACAAGGTGCAGTAGTGTTGGAGGTTGTTCCGCCACCACGCCTCCAAAATGCCACTACTGGTGATTCTGACACACCTCTCACCTCCACTCCCTCCTCTTCTTCTTCCTCCATGGCCTCTTCCTGTGCTTTGTCCTCGGAATCAGCGGTGCTCCTTAGGCTTTCAAGGGGCTACGCAAGTATGCAGGCCAAAAGATGCCATGCGGTGCTTGATCTGGTGTACTTGGGGGACAGGAGCCACACCGGGGCAGAGATTCTGTCAGCTCTGCAGGGGCAGGTTCAGAGGTGGTTGACGCCACGCCAACTTAAGGCAGGAATGGTGGTTTGCGACAATGGCACCAACCTCCTCTCCGCCCTCCGACAGGGACAACTGACCCATGTGCCCTGTTTGGCTCACGTCCTTAACTTGGTGGTGCATCGGTTCTTGGGCAGGTACCCGGGCTTACAGGATGTCCTGAGGCAGGCCAGGAAAGTCTGTGTGCATTTCCCCTGGTCATATAGTGCTCGGCTGGCAGCCCTCCAAAAGGAATTTAACCTGCCCAAGAACCGCCTAATCTGTGACATGCCCACCAGGTGGAACTCAACGTTGGCCATGCTGCAGCGGCTGCACATGCAACAGAGGGCCATCAATGAGTACCTGTGTGACTGTGGCACCAGGACAGGATCAGGGGAGCTTGTTTTTTTTCCCCACGCCAGTGGGCCATGATCAGGGATGCATGCACTGTCCTGTCACCATTTGAGGAGACCACGAGGATGGTGAGCAGTGACAGTGCATGCATCAGTGACACTGTCCCCCTTGACCACCTGTTGGAGCACACGCTGTGTGGAATAATGGACAGGGCACTTGAGGCAGAACAGAGGCAGGAAGAGGAGGACTTCCTTAGCTCTCAAGGCCCCCTTTATCCAGACAGTGTTCCTGCGTGCCCGCCGATCACGCAGGAAGAGGAGGAGGAGAAGGATTGTGTCAGCATGGAGGTGGAGCCTGGCACTCAGCATCAGCAGCAGTCTTTAAGGGATCATTTACAGTCCCAAGAAACCCACGAACTTGTATTTGGCTGGGAGGAGGTGGCTGCGGATCATGTTGTCCTTAGTGACCCAGAGGACTCCGGACCGAATGCCTCAGCAAACCTACGCTGCATGGCCTCCCTGATCCTGCAAAGCCTGCGTAAGGATCCTTGTATTCGTGGTATCAAGGAGAAGGACCAATACTGGCTGGCAACCCTCCTTGATCCACGTTAAAAGGGTAAGGTTGCGGACCTTATCTTGCCGTCGCAGAGGGAGCAGAGGATGAAACATCTTGGGGAGGCCTTGCAACGTGTTCCCAGAGACTGGGAGGTTACAAACTCCTGTTCCTGGACAACGTGTTGCTGAGGCTTCGGTCAGTCAAAGAAGGAGCGGTGGAGAAGGTGGCCGTCTGACTGATGCGTTCAGACAATTTTTTAGTCTGCAGCCCCAAGGTATGATCAGTTCCAGCAACCATCACCAGCATCTGTTTTACATGGTGCAGAAATACCTAGGGGCAAGATTTGACTTGGACAGCTTTCCCACCGAAAATCCTCTGGGTTACTGGGTCTTTAGGATGGATCACTGGCCAGAGCTTGCACAGAATGCAATTGAGCTACTGGCCTGTCCTGCATCCAGCGTTCTTTCGGAACGCACATTCAGTGCTGCTGGAGGCTTTGTAACCGATCACAGGGTGCGTCTGTCCACCAACTCGGTCGATCGACTGACCTTCATAAAAATGAATCAGTCTTGGATCACCACCAGTTACCAAGCACCTGATGCTGATGTAACCGAATAATTTTTTTTTGAAATGTCAGATCCCTTCAAGACTGCCTATGCTGATGCTGAGTGACTATCCTGTTATGCTGAGTGATTATTCTCTTCCTCCTCAATGATCATGCTAATAGCTTGTAAGAACATTCTTGGTTCTGTGCGCCTCCACCAGTGGCTAAGGCCCAATTTTTCAGCCCCTGTTTAACAGGGGCGTGTAATTACAATTTTTGATTCAATACTTTGCAGCAGGGCTCGTTCCTGCACTTCAACTAGAGTATCTGTGAGGGGTTGCAGTGTTGTGGCACCAGAACCAGTGCCTAAGGCCCAATTTTTCAGCCCCTGTTTAACAGGGGCGTGTAATTACAATTTTTGATGCAATACTTTGCAGCAGGGCTCGTTCCTGCGCTCTAACTACAGTATCTGTGAGGGGTTGCAGTGTTGTGGCACCAGCACCAGTGCCTAAGGCCCAATTTTTCAGCCCCTGTTTAACAGGGGCATGTAATTACATATTTGATGCAATACTTTGTAGCAGGGCTCGTTCCTGCGCTCCAGCTAGAGTATCTGTGACTGGTTGCAATGTTGTGGCACCAGCACCAGTGCCTAAGGCCCAATTTTTCTGCCCCTGTTCAACAGGGACATGTAATTACAATTCTTGATTTAATATTTCACAGCAGGGTCCGTTTCTGCGCCCACCAAGAGTAACTGTGAGGACTTACAGTGTTGTGGCACCACCACCACCAAAGGCCCAATTTTTCTGCCCCTGTTCAACAGGTGCATGTAATTACAATTCTTCATCTATTATTTCACAGCAGGGCCCATTTCTGCGCCCACCAAGAGTAACTGTGAGGACTTACAGTGTTGTAGCACCAGCACCACCACCAAAGGCCCAATTTTTCTGCCACTGTTCAACAGGTGCATATAATTACAATTCTTGATCTAATATTTCACAGCAGAGCCCATTCCAGCGCCCACCAAGAGTAACTGTGAGGACTTACAGTGTTGTGGCACCAGCACCACCACCACCAAAGGCCCAATTTTTCTGCCGCTGTTCAGCAGGGGCATGTAATTACAATTCTTGATCTAATATTTCACAGCAGGGCCCTTATGTGGGCTTACAGTGTTGTGGCAACACCAACACCTAAGGCCCAAATTTCTGCAGAGTATATAGGACAGGCCTCTACTTTCAAACATCCAACTTACAAACGACTCCTACTTGCAAACGGAAGGAGACAACAGGAAGTGAGATGAAATCTACCCCTAGGAAGGGAAATTCTCTCCTGTAAGAGTTAATATGGGAAAAACGTTTCTCCTTTCCACTGATGCTTTATCACCAATCCTTGTTTCACTAAAAACCCCAAATTTTCTAAAAACATTTGTCATTGGGACAGAAAGTGAGGTGAAATCTTCTGAAGAGGAGCACAGACAGCAAAACAGCAAAACAAATGTCACAGGGGTGATAACCCTTCCCTATGTTTTCCCAAAAGCTTAAAATAGATTTTTTGGCTGGAGCTAAACACGTTAAAAATGTACCAGTTCAAAATTACAAACAGATTCTACTTAACAACAAACCTACAGTCCCTGCCTTGTTTGTATCGCCTGTATACTGCTGTTCAGAGTATATAGGGCCTGGTGGCCCTACGCCTTTCCTTTTTTTAATTTGGGTGCGGAGTTCCCCTTAATATCCATACAAGACCCAAAGGGCCTGGTAATGGACTGGGGGGTAACCATGCCGTTTGTCTCACTGATTTTCATCCATATTGCCAGGACCCGACATTACATTAAAGCCGCAAGCAGTTTTAAATGACTTTTATTCCTTTAAAAATGTCATTTTGTGCAGGGACTGTTCTAAGCATGGGAAACACGTGCCACTTTACAGGCATACTATAGACAACCCCCAAGTATGATATTTAATAGAATATTTCCCTTTTTTTTTTTACTTTACACATCATTAAAATCACTGCTCCCGAAAAAACGTTTTTACAACTTTTTTTTGCATTGACACATGTCCCCTGGGGCAGGACCCGGGTCCCCAAACCCTTTTTAGGATTTATACTATGCAAATTAGCCTTTAAAATTAGCACTTTTGATTTTGATTGTTCAAGTCCCATAGACATCAATGGGGTTCTAACGTTTGTGCAAATTTTCGTTCCGTTCGCAGGTTCTGGTGCGAACCGAATCGGGGGGTGTTCGGCTCATCCCTATTAGCCACCTGCATATTTGGCTTACAATCTGGTAAGCATGTTTTTCACAAGGTGATGGTACACTTCCTGTGTTTATTCACTGGTGAACATCTATTAAATCTCCAGTTGGTCACAAAATTTTGAACATTTTTTACCTATTCATAATTTTTTCAATCACTATTTTTGAACTTCACTAGCGCGATTTTCTCGTTTTTTAAATATACGTAACAAATTTTTCCATTCTAAAGGTTTCTAAATATTTTATACCTATGCCCCTTAAGCTAGGGTTTGCTTACACCAGAACTCCTCTAAACTCTGCCTATAGCTGCCCCCAAAAAGTTTTTCTCAGGGCCATCTTAATAGCATCATGGGTCCCTGGGCAAAGTAATGCTATAGGGCCCCTACAAGCTTGCCTCAATTTACCCACCTACTCTCAAGAATTAAATGACAATATTTCTACTTTACAGCATGTCACTTGCTACTGTCCCCTGCTACCAACGTCAGGGTGTCACTTAGGGTTGCCACCTTTTCGTCAAGCGAAACCCGAACACATTAGCAGCGCACGCCAATAATTTTTTTTTTGTAGTACATAAAATTCATTACCTCTGTACAAAGCAATGCACAGCTATTTTTTTATGTAGTATACACTGTACATATATTTGTGTGATTAAATAAAATTTCTAATCATATGGAGTTAATCACAAGAGTCCCCCTTTATATCAGAGTCAACTCCTAGCGATGTCTCCTTGACTCCTACTAAAAACATACAACAATAAATCATACAACAGTACTATGATGGAAACAATCTGTTATAAGATGTAAGTACAGATCTATATAATCAAGCTCCTAGCACTCTGTATGTACAGATGATGTGAATGTAATGTATGACCATTCATATAACCACGTGTTATCCAAGCTCTGAGTCTGTACAATCAGAGGTGTAAACTCACCACATATTTACAGGGTTACATGAATGGTTATAAATGACTTCACAATATCTAGTCTGAACAATTGGGGGATGTTTGCATAGACAGACTGTATGTTCAGACTTAGAAGTTATCTGTCAAATGTGATTGGGCTGCAGACCCCCTCCACCACACTCACTATCTCCTCCGATTCTTCTGTCAACTTAACCCTTCACTGCATCTCCTGAAGAGCACATCAACCTGAAAAAAGTTTGCAACTTTCCACAATAGGAGACTTCTCCCAGAACAAATTCAGCTCACCTCTTCCCTTCCTCTGGCCAGCCTGACAGGAGCTACAGTGAGCTCCGCCTCCCAATTCTCTCAACACACCGCACTGGTGATTGGGAGGGGGGGGGGTTGAGTCAGGGGTAACAGGGAAACTGCATGAGACTGGAGGGGGGAGACAAAAAAGAGCTTTAAATGCCGAACACAAACTGCAGGCACAGTGTATTCTTTACAATGCCGCTGCTGCTGTCTCACAGTGACAAGTGTGCTGAAGGTCCCCCGTGCCTGAATGGTCTGTCCCTGTTCTGGGCTAAATCATGTTCCCAGGTTACAGGCAGTACAAAACCTGGGCACATGATTCAAGACCCGTACTGTCCGGGTGAATACTGGACAGGTGGCAACCCTAGTGTCACTTGCCACTGGTCCCCTGCCACCAGATTAAGCATGTCACTTGCCACCTGTCCCCTGTCACCAGATTCTGTGTGTCACTTGCCAACGTCACCTGCCTCCAGATTCAGCGTGTCAATTCCCACCCATCCCCTGTCTCCAGATTCAGTGTGTCACTTGCCACTGTCACCTGCCTCCAGATTCAGTGTGTCAATTGCCACCCGTCCCCTGCCTCCAGATTCAGCGTGTCACTTACCATCCATCCCCTGCCCCCAGATTCAGCGTGTCACTTGCCACCAGTTCCTTGTCACCAGATTCAGAGTGTCACTTGCCACCCATCCCCTGCTACCAGATTCAACGTGTCACTTGCCACCCATCCCCTGCCACCAGATTCAGCATGTCACTTGCCACCCATCCCCTGTCACCAGATTCAGTGTGTCACTTACCATCCATCCCCTGCCACCAGATTCAGCATGTCACTTGCCACCCATCCCCTACCACCAGATTCAGCGTGTCTCTTGCCACCGGTCTCTTGTTACCAGATTCAGCATGTCACTTGCCACCGGTCTCTTGTTACCAGATTCAGCATGTCACTTGCCACCGGTCCCTTGTCACCAGATTCAGCGTGTCACTTGCCACCCATCCCCTGCCAGCGGATTCAGCGTGTCACTTGCCACCCATCCCCTGCCACAAGATTCAGTGTGTCACTTGCCACTGGTCTCCTGCCACCAGATTCAGCGTGTCACTTGCTACTCATCCCCTGCCACCAGATTAGGCATGTCACTTGCCACCCATCTCCTGCCACCAGATTCAGCGTGTCACTTGCCACCCGTCCCCTGTCACCAGATTCAGCATTTCACTTGCCACCCATTCCCTGCCAACAGATTAAGCGTGTCACTTGCCACCCATTCCCGCCACCAGATTCAGCGTATCACTTGCCTCAGGTCCCTTGTCACCAGATTTAGCATGTCACTTGCCACCGGTCCCCTGCCACCCGATTCAGCGTGTCATTTGCCACCCATAGCCTGGCTCTCGGTCCCTCTCCTTCAACTGGGCATGCTGGGGGCTGCAGTTTCCCTCTTAGGATTACTGGGGCTTGCCAGTCTTGGGACTACATGTCCCATGATCCTCCTTTGTGCTCCTTTTTTACCTGGGAAAATAGTAAGGAGAAGGCTCCACTCCTGAGTACAGCAGCATGAGGAGGAGAGGGGGGGAGAAAAGCCTGCAGCTGCTCTCTCCAGATAGACACAGCTGCTCTCCCCACTGCTGACAGGAGGGGGATAGGCAGGAAATAGAGCTCTCTTCTGACAGCGGTGGTTCGAGGGGGGGCAGCGCAGTTTCTTCTCCTCAGACCCGCTTGCCATTGGCCCTCCTATTATTTGCCTGCTGGCAGGGAGAGCAGATGGGTGGGGGGTCTGTAGCACTTGAGTGTTGGCACCCCCCTCTGCCTTAGCTCACTCAGTCACTCAGGGATGCTCAGTAGAGGTGGTAACAACCCAGCTGGCAGGCGGAACCAAAGATGCCGCTGCACACTGGACTACCTGTGCCCACTCAGCCTGACTCCCTTGCCCCACTGCTAGTGCTATTTGTCCGGCTCTGATGGGGCCCCAGGTGAACCGCTCAGTAAGACGGCCCTGCTTTTTCTTGTGGTACAGTGCAACCAAATCACAAGGGCCTTCTGCAAAGACCACAAAAATGAAGTGAGGCATCAGCAAGTTTGTGCAATGAGGAACTTTGGTCAATAAAATGGAAGGATAAAACAGGATGTCCATGTCCTTTCATCCTCATCCATCCAACAAGACACCTCAGTAGAAATTCGGGAATGGTCCAGTGTGGTCCAAAAGCCTACTTGAATACATGAATATAATCTATACAGGTGTAGATTTCAATGACCAGACAATGACTCCCTACCTGGGAATTTGAACATTGGTATATTATTGGTTTTACTGGTATAAAAAAGTTGTTTTCAGTTATTTCATTTGGCCTTGTACAAAACATTTGTCATCTATAAGTGCGAAGGAAGACCTGGCTCCTTCCTAATCTGTGAAGAAGAAATTGTAACAGCCCTTATTTAGCAGAAAGGCCTGCACCTGTAAACATATGATATGGTGCAGTCATCATTCTTTGACTGCTGACCATGTCGCTGCCTGCTGCCTGTACTAATAATGGCTTGTTTAACAACCATGTTTCTGCCTGCTGCCTGGACCAATCTTTTCCCTGTTTGCTGACCACGTCTGTCTGCCACCTGTACTGACCCATCTGCATGTCTCACTTGCTACATTCCTGTCACCAGTTCCATCCATCCTCTGTGGGAAAACTGTACTGCTAGAGTCAAAGGTACTCTTTTGTTCACCCTTTTCACCAGTTCAGCCTCCTGTATTTCCTGGCCAATGAACATAGCATTGTGCTATGGTGGCAGCCATGTGTCAGTAAGTTAGGCCAGACTGGCTTTTAGGAACAGGGTCTGCTATAGGTGGAACTACACTAACAGGGACATAACTACAGAGTTCATAATTGCGATGTGGCCCCATGCTCCAAGGAGTTTCTGGGGCTCCCCTGTAAACCTGGATAGGAGGGACAGCATCCAGAGGAACCAATGCCCTCCATTTGCCTGCTGTAGCCGCTGAAAGCCTGCTTCTCCACCTCTCCCTCACGCAGATATTTAGTGGGACTGGGAAACTCCTGTGTTCTCTTCTGCACCCCCCCCCCTTCCACAGCACTGTGGTCTCCCACCCTCCCTTCTCCGGCTGGCTGCTGCGGGGGATGTTTCAGGATGGAGAATGGGGAAGAGGCCGGTAAATTTAATTTACTGGTCCCTTCCTTTTCTGAATAGAGCAGCACCGATCACTTACTCGGTCTATATATAACTGAAGCATATTAAAGTGATTCTAAAGGTTTAAATACCCCTCCTTTTTTGGGTCCCTCGCTGGCAGTCCTGGCTCCTCCTCCCTGCCAAGTGCCCCCAATAGCAAGTAGCTTGCTTTGGGGGCATTTGAGCAGGCTTGCTCCCAAGCCGCGCTCCTGGGTGTGGACATTGTTCATTCACACATGGAGCAGGCTTAGCCCCACCTCCCGCTCTCTCCTCTTTGTCTCGCTGGCTGTGATTAAGAGTGAGAGCCGCTGCCCCAATGCACATCACTTGATCGAGCAGGGGCTCAAGTAAGTAGGAGTAGTAGCTGCACACAGGTGTTTTTTTTACCTTAATGCATTAAGGTAAAAGACCTTCTGACTTTAGAACCACTTTAAAGTGGATGTAAACCTGGTTAAGCTGGGCACATATATGTGCAGTGTTTTGTTATCTCTCTTCAAAGCACTATGTCCCATAGCTGTCTCCTGCTCCATTCTTCTGTTATCAACCTGATAACTCCTGACAAGTTCTCCATCCCATATGATAAAAGCAGCCTGAGTTTTGTGTTGAGGAGGATGCTATAAATAGATTAGCAGAGCCCTGAACTATTCAACGATCAGCTCTGAACGTCTCTACCTATGTGAAAGGGAATGCATGCCTTTCCTCCAATCAGCTGTCTTGGCTGTATGCCCAGGCTTTACTGCAGTGCTAACCAGAAACGAAAATCTCCTAACGTGATCTGAACTTTCTAAACAGTATATAAAGCTGAAGACAGCCGATATACATGTAAAACGTATGTAGGGAGATTTGCTTCATCCCTGTGTATCATCTGAGGCTGTTCACTTCATTGGGTATATGTGAGGGTTTACATTCACTTTAACCACTTGCCGACTGCCTCACGCCGATATACGTTGGCAGAATGGCACGGGCAGGCAGAATCACGTACCTGTACGTGATCTGCCTCCCGCGGGCGGGGGGTCCGATCGGACCCCCCCGGTGCCCGAGGCGGTCAGCTTGTCTCTGGGAGCGATGAGAGGCGAGGGGGAGACCATCCATTCGTGGCCCCCCCCTCGCGATCGCTCCCAGCCAATGGGAATCTTCCTCTGCTGCTGTATGCTAAACAGCAGCAAAGGAAATTATGTCATCTCTCCTCGGCTCGGTATTTTCCGTTCCGGCGCCGAGGAGAGAAGACATCACTGTGAGTGCACAACACATACACACACACAGTAGAACATGCCAGGCACACAATACAAGCAGTTTTTTTTTTTTCTGATTACTGCATGGTGTCAGTTTGTGACAGTTAGTGTGGTAGGGCAGTTAGTGTTAGCCCCCTTTAGGTCTAGGGTACCCCCTAACCCCCCCTAATAAAGTTTTAACCCCTTGATCACCCCCCGTTGCCAGTGTCGCTAAGCGATCATTTTTCTGATCGCTGTATTAGTGTCACTGGTGACGCTAGTTAGGGAGGTAAATATATAGGTTCGCCGTCAGCGTTTTATAGCGACAGGGACCCCCATATACTATCTATTAAATGTTTTAACCCCTTGATTGCCCTCTAGTTAACCCTTTCACCACTGATCACCGTATAACCGTTACGGGTGACGCTGGTTAGTTCGTTTATTTTTTATAGTGTCAGGGCAACCGCCGTTTATTACCGAATAAAGGTTTAGCCCCCTGATCGTCAGGCGGTGATATGCATCGCCCCAAGCAGCGTCAGATTAGCGCCAGTACCGCTAACACCCACGCACGCAGCATACGCTTCCCTTAGTGGTATAGTATCTGAACGGATCAATATCTGATCAGATCTATACTAGCGTCCCCAGCAGTTTAGGGTTCCCAAAAATGCAGTGTTAGCGGAATCAGCCCAGATACCTGCTAGCACCTGCGTTTTGCCCCTCCGCCCGGCCCAGCCCAGCCCACCCAAGTGCAGTATCAATCGATCACTGTCACTTACAAAACACTAAACGCATAACTGCAACGTTCGCAGAGTCAGGCCTGATCCCTGCGATCGCTAACAGTTTTTTTGGTAGCATTTTGGTGAACTGGCAAGCACCAGCCCCAGGCAGCGTCAGGTTAGCGCCAGTACCGCTAACACCCACGCACGCACCGTACACCTCCCTTAGTGGTATAGTATCTGAAGGGATCAATATCTAATCCGATAAGATCTATACTAGCATCCCCAGCAGTTTAGGGTTCCCAAAAACGCAGTGTTAGCGGGATCAGCCCAGATACCTGCTAGCACCTGCGTTTTGCCCCTCTGCCCGGCCCAGCCCAGCCCACCCAAGTGCAGTATCGATCGATCACTGTCACTTACAAAACACTAAACGCATAACTGCAGCGTTCGCAGAGTCAGGCCTGATCCCTGCGATCGCTAACAGTTTTTTTGGTAGCGTTTTGGTGAACTGCCAAGCACCAGTGGCCTAGTACACCCCGGTCGTAGTCAAACCAGCACTGCAGTAACATTTGGTGACGTGGCGAGTCCCATAAGTGCAGTTCAAGCTGGTGAGGTGGCAAGCACAAGTAGTGTCCCGCTGCCACCAAGAAGAAGACAAACAGGCCCGTCGTGCCCATAATGCCCTTCCTGCTGCATTCGCCAATCCTAATTTGAAACCCACCACTTCTGCAGCACCCGTACTTCCCCCATTCACATCCCCAACCTAATGCAGTCGGCTGCATGAGAGGCATTTTTATGTCCTCCCGAGTACCCCTACCCAACGAACCCCCCCAAAAAAGATGTTGTGTCTGCAGCAAGCGCGGATATATGCGTGACACCCCCTATTATTGTCCCTCCTGACCTGACAATCCTGGTCTTTGCATTGGTGAATGTTTTGAACGCTACCATGCACTAGTTGCGTATTAGCGTAGGGTACAGCATTGCACAAACTAGGCACACTTTCACAGGGTCTCCCAAGATGCCATCGCATTTTGAGAGACCCGAACCTGGAACCGGTTACAGTTATAAAAGTTACAGTTACAAAAAAAAGTGTAAGAAAAAAAAAACACACACAAAAATATATAAAATAAAAAAAAATAGTTGTCGTTTCATTGTTTTCTCTCTCTCTCTATTCTCTCTCTATTGTTCTGCTCTTTTTTACTGTATTCTATTCTGCAATGTTTTATTGTTATTATGTTTTATCATGTTTGCTTTTCAGGTATGCAATTTTTTATACTTTACCGTTTACTGTGTTTTATTGTTAACCATTTTTTTGTCTTCAGGTACGCAATTCACGACTTTGAGTGGTTATACCAGAATGATGCCTGCAGGTTTAGGTATCATCTTAGTATCATTCTTTTCAGCCAGCGGTCGGCTTTCATGTAAAAGCAATCCTAGTGGCTAATTAGCCTCTAGACTGCTTTTACAAGCAGTGGGAGGGAATGCCCCCCCCCACTGTCTTCCGTGTTTTTATTTGGCTCTCCTGTCTCAACAGGGAACCTGAGAATGCAGCCGGTGATTCAGCCAGCTGACCATAGAGCTGATCAGAGACCAGAGTGGCTCCAAACATCTCTATGGCCTAAGAAACCGGAAGCTACGAGCATTTCATGACTTAGATTTTGCCGGATGTAAACAGCACCATTGGGAAATTGGGAAAGCATTTTATCACACCGATCTTGGTGTGGTCAGATACTTTGAGGGCAGAGGAGAGATCTAGGGTCTAATAGACCCCAATTTTTTCAAAAAAAGAGTACCTGTCACTACCTATTGCTATCATAGGGGATATTTACATTCCCTGGGATAACAATAAAATTGATTAAAAAAAAAAAAAATGAAAGGAACAGTTTAAAAATAAGATAAAAAAAGCAAAAAAATAATAAAGGAAAAAAAAAAAAAAAAGCACCCCTGTCCCCCCATGCTCTCGCGCTAAGGCGAACGCAAGCGTCGGTCTGGCGTCAAATGTAAACAGCAATTGCGCCATGCATGTGAGGTATCACCACGAAGGTCAGATCGAGGGTAGTAATTTTAGCAGTAGACCTCCTCTGTAAATCTAAAGTGGTAACCTGTAAAGGCTTTTAAAGGCTTTTAAAAATGTATTTATTTTGTTGCCACTGCACATTTGTGCGCAATTTTAAAGCATGTCATGTTTGGTATCCTTGTACTCGGCCTAAGATCATCTTTTTTATTTCATCAAACATTTGGGCAAAATAGTGTGTTTTAGTGCATTAAAATTTTAAAAAGTGTGTTTTTTCCCCAAAAAATGTGTTTGAAAAATCGCTGTGCAAATACTGTGTGAAAAAAAAAATGAAACACCCACCATTTTAATCTGTAGGGCATTTGCTTTAAAAAAATATATAATGTTTGGGAGTTCAAAGTAATTTTCTTGCAAAAAAAATAAATTTTTTCATGTAAACAAAAAGTGTCAGAAAGGGCTTTGTCTTCAAGTGGTTAGAAGAGTGGGTGATGTGTGACATAAGCTTCTAAATGTTGTGCATAAAATGCCAGGACAGTTCAAAACCCCCCCAAATGACCCCATTTTGGAAAGTAGACACCCCAAGCTATTTGCTGAGAGGCATGTCGAGTCCATGGAATATTTTATATTGTGACACAAGTTGCGGGAAAAAGACAATTTTTTTTTTTTTTGCACAAAGTTGTCACTAAATGATATATTGCTCAAACATGCCATGGGAATGTGTGAAATTACACCCCAAAATACATTCTGTTGCTTCTCCTGAGTACTGGGATACCACATGTGTGAGACTTTTTGGGAGCCTAGCCGCGCACGGGACCCCGAAAAACAAGCACCGCCTTCAGGCTTTCTAAGGGCGTAAATTTTTTATTTCACTCTTCACTGCCTATCACAGTTTCAGAGGCCATGGAATGCCCAGGTGACACAAAACCCCCCAAATGACCCTATTTTGGAAAGTAGACACCCCAAGCTATTTGCTGAGAGGTATAGTGAGTATTTTGCAGACCTCACTTTTTGTCACAAAGTTTTGAAAATTGAAAATAGAAATTTTTTTTTTTTTTCTTGCCTTTCTTTATTTTAAAAAACAAATGAGAGCTGCAAAATACTCACCATGCCCTGTCCTGCCCATGTACCGCCCTGCCATTTTAGCACCTCAAAAAATGACATAGGCAGTCATAAACTAAAAGCTGTGTAAATTACAGAAAATGTACCCTAGTTTGTAGACGCTATAACTTTTGCGCAAACCAATAAATATACGCTTATTGACATTTTTTTTACCAAAGACATGTGGCCGAATACATTTTGGCCTAAATGTATGACTAAAATTGAGTTTATTGGATTTTTTTTATAACAAAAAGTAGAAAATGTCATTTTTTTTTCAAATTTTTCGGTCTTTTTCCGTTTATAGCACAAAAAATAAAAACCGCAGAGGTGATCAAATAACATCAAAAGAAAGCTCTATTTGTGGGAAGAAAAGGACGCAAATTTCGTTTGGGTACAGCATTGTATGACCGCGCAATTAGCAGTTAAAGCGACGCAGTGCCAAATTGTAAAATGTGCTCTGGTCAGGAAGGGGGTAAATCCTTCCGGGGCTGAAGTGGTTAACTGTGTTTACTATGCTTTGGTTTGTGAATGAACGGAAAGCTCTATATTGAGCGAATCCTGTGCATTCATTATGTGCAGCTGAGGCTTCAGAGATAGAGATTGAGGGCTGTGTCCTCAATCTCCTTTCCCTGTCTCAAATGTGAAACATCAGAGGTCTGCTTGGACCCCTGATTTTTCACAGAATCTCCCCAATGGGGCTTCTAAAAAAATAATAAAGAACTGTAAAAATAAATAAATTAGTAAAAAAAAAATTTAAAATTAAAATAACAAAAATAACTACTGACACCAGTGGCGAAAGCACCAGGGTCGCAAAGATCACTCATGTGACCAGGCCTTGGCCTTCCGCCACCGTTTACCAAAGATGACAGGAAGGTAGTCTGCTGCAGAACATGTGAAATGGTTCCACTGCCAAACTATAATAATGGTCCCCGTGATGGGAGTAAAGGGCCCTGGGATCAGTGGGAACAGGCTCAGAGGTAAAGGTCTTGAATGAGGATCAGGGGGGCCCTTCATGGTTTCTTGCACCGGGGCTCTAAAGGTTATGCCTCTGTACACTAAGCTATATTCCATTACCACTTGAACAAGAGGTAAGCATTAGTTTGCTCTTTGATACAATGTTGATTGATTTTTCAAAGACAAAAAATACAAAGGTCAGGTACATAAACAGTTCAAACATTAAAAAAGGTCTCACATGAGGGATCCCTATACTCATAAGTATCATGTGTTTTGGTGTGTAGATTTAGGTATACCCATGCTAGGTGTGGGAAATATTTTCTTAACCCCTTTACAACACGGTAATACATCCAGAAAGTGAGCTTTAAACCTGGACGACATATATATGTCTTCTTGTGTTTGTACTTGGAGCGCAAGCTCCCAGAACAGAGACCAGGCTCTTACCGAGAGGTGCGGGTCTTCTATTAACGATCGGGAACCGGGAGGCTTGGTTCCCAATCACCTATGATTGGCTGTCATAGTGATCAGTCACTGTGCAGCCTTTGTCTGGCTTTTTTTTCCTTTTCCATAGACAGATCTTTTATATAAATGTCGGGTCAAACACCACATGTGACAATGTGACCCCACTTTTTACAGGCAAAACATTTGAGAGCTGGTCTCCCTGCATAGGCCCGTCTGAGCATATGGCGAAGGAGACTCACATTGCTGCATAACATTACTATGATTGAAATCAACAGACTTCACACTTTCACTGTCTGAGGAGTAGGCACTAGCAATGGACTCACCTGAAGTCTCCACTTTCACCGTGTTACTGTTCTTGAAAAGATCAGGCACATTTTCCATTTCAACTCTTGAATTAGTTTCAAGAGCAGTTACAACACATTTGTTTGAATACTCACCAACATTGATTCCCACCAGAGCAGCATCACTTGCAGCAACAAGAGCATTAGGCTTCCCTAACTTGTTCTAGAGCCGCCATTTGTGCTGAACATTGAGAGTGCTCAACCTTTGCATGTTTGGAGGATAACTCGGTTATGACTGCCTGGGTCTCATGTTGTAGCAGTATTATAATATGCTCATTCTCAACCTCTCACTGTTTTAAAGAGGCAATAAAACTTTTTTAGATTACACGTTTCTTCCAATTCATCCATTTTCTGTTCCAATACACACTTCAGTCATCAAATGTCAATATGATCAAATATTTGCATCTGCCTTTGCAGCTATCGTTAATATAATTTTTAATCATGTAATCTTTATTCAAAAGCATTTTTTACATACTTCTCACATTTAATCCATCATTCCAGCACTTAGCATAGACATTGGGGTTTATTTACTAAAGCTGGAGCGTGCAAAATCAGTCTCACTTCTGCAGAGAAACCAATCAGCTTCTAACCTTAGCTTGTTCAATTAAACTTTGGCAATAAAACCTGAAAGCTGATTGGTTCCTATGCAGAAGCGAGACTGATTTTGCACTCTCCAGCTTTAGTAAATAAACCCTATTGCATTTATACAATGCACTACATTCCATTTTTTCCCTTTCATTCTTCTTTCCTTTCTCCTTCTATCTACCACTATGTTATACTGCTTTTTATTGAATCCGAAATGTAATTTTGTACACAATAATTAAAGAGAAAACATTCATTATTAAAATAGAAGAGAAGAGAGCTTTAGGTCATCTATCTTGCCTTTATCCATATACCGTACTTTACCTCTATCTGCAAATCCAACATTCCCATATTTTCTTAAAAAATGTAAGATTTCCCCTTTTAGTATACACACATTTTTCTTTCCTTATTTTATTGTTGACCTCATTCTCCCATTATGCACAGGTTGGTGGATTTATTGCCAGCCATTTCCTCACTATTAGTTTCCGTGCCAAAGAAACCACATCCAATTATTGCAGTTTGTCTACCCCGCATGTCATTCACTTCCATATACCCTAGTATATATGTCCTTAGGTCTAAACCAAGAGTTGTTCCAAAAACTGTGATTATACCAATAACGTCTCTCCAGTATCTGTTTAACTTTGGGCACCTCCACAGCATATGGATTAGATCTCCCTTTAAAATCCCCACATCTTGGGCACCCAGCATCCGGCCTACGCCCAAATAAAAATAATTACTGAGGGGTCCTATGTGGCCTATGCAGTAGCAATAAATGAGACACTATCTGAGATGGGGACAGGGAACTTAATAGACCTATTTCCAAAATTAGTTTCCACTGCTCCTTTGTTATCTCCCCCAGATCTTCCACCCACTAACTCCTACAGGGAAGCTCCTCATTCCCCTTTATAACCCTCATTCCCCTTTATAACGCCATCACGTATGTAATCATATACAGTGGGGACGGAAAGTATTCAGACCCCCTTAAGTTTTTCCTCATTAATGTACACACAGCACCCCATATTGACAGAAAAACACAGAATTTTGAAATTTTTGCAGATTTATTAAAAAAGAAAAACTGAAATATCACATGGTCCTAAGTATTCAGACCCTTTGCTCAGTATTTAGTAGAAGCACCTTTTGATCTAATACAGCCATGAGTCATTTTGGGAAAGATGCAACAAGTTTTTCACACCTGGATTTGGGGATCCTCTGCCATTCCTGCTTGCAGATCCTTTCCAGTTCTGTCAGGTTGGATGGTAAACGTTGGTGGCCAGCCATTTTTAGGTCTCTCCAGAGATGCTCAATTGGGTTTAAGTCAGGGGGGCCATTCAAGAACAGTCACGGAGTTGTTGTGAAGCCACTACTTCGTTATTTTAGCTGTGTGCTTAGGGTCATTGTCTTGTTGGAAGGTAAACCTTCGGCCCAGTCTGAGGTCCTGAGCACACTGAAGAAGGTTTTCGTCCAGGATATCCCTATACTTGGCTGCATTCATCTTTCCCTCAATTGCAACCAGTCGTCCTGTCTTTGCAGCTGAAAAACACCCCCACAGCATGATGCTGCCACCACCATGCTTCACTGTTGGGACTGTATTGGACAGGTGGTGAGCAGTGCCTGGTTTTCTCCACACATACCGCTTAGAATTAAGGCCAAAAAGTTCTATCTTGGTCTCATCAGACCAGAGAATCTTATTTCTCACTATCTTGAAGTCCTTCAGGTGTTTTTTTAGCAAGCTCCATGTGGGCTTTCATGTGTCTTGTACTGAGGAGAGGCTTCCATCGGGCCACTCTGCCGTAAAGCCCCGACTAGTGGAGGGCTGCAGTGATGGTTGACTTTCTACAACTTTCTCCCGTCTCCCGATTGCATCTCTGGAGCTCAGCCACAGTGATCTTTGGGTTCTTCTTTACCTCTCTCACCGAGGCTCTTCTCCCCCGATAGCTCAGTTTGGCTGGACGGCCAGCTCTAGGTAGGGTTCTGGTTGTCCCAAACGTCCTCCATTTAAGGATTATGGAGGCCACTGTGCTCTTAGGAACCTTAGGTGCAGCAGAAATTTTTTTGTAACCTTGGCCAAATCTGTGCCTTGCGACAATTCTGTCTCTGAGCTCTTCATACAGTTCCTTGGACCTCATGATTCTCATTTGCTCTGACATGCACTGTGAGCTGTAAGGTCTTATATAGACAGGTGTGTGGCTTTCCTAATCAAGTTCAATCAGTATAATCAAACACAGCTGGACTCAAATAAAGGTGTAGAACCATTTCAAGGATGATCAGAAGAAATGGACAGCACCTGAGTTAAATATATGAGTGTCACAGCAAAGGGTCTGAATACTTAGAACCATGTGATATTTCAGTTTTTCTTTTTTAATAAATCTACAAAAATGTCAACAATTCTGTGTTTTTCTGTCAATATGGGGTGTTGTGTGTACATTAATGAGGAAAAAAATGAACTTAAATGATTTTAGCAAATGGCTGCAGTATAACAAAGAGTCTAAGATTTAAGGGGGTCTGAATACTTTCCATCCCCACTGTATAAATGAGATCTGTTTTAATTATATTACGTAGAATGACCGCCTCGCTCCACTCCACTGCTCCTCTTTCAATTGTGTCCCTAGAGCATGTCTAATTTGCAAATATTTAAAAAAGAACGGATTTGGTATATCATTCCTCCTTAAGTTCCTGAAATGATTTGAGAGCTTCCGCCTTGTATAACTGAGTGAGGTGAACCAGGCAACCACCCAACATACTATTCTACTTAGTATAGTGGGTAGATAATTAATTAGTAGTTATTATAATGATGATGTAAGTAATCTTTCTGCAGCAACCCAATTCTTCCAGAGAGATGAACTTTATTGACTTCCAACACAGAACAAAGTCTTGCAACAGATGACAAAATCCAACAGAGTAACTATGACAACGAATCCTAGCCTTCAGAGTCCCATGTTTCCTAGACCTGTGCCTTCATAATCACACACACAGAGTGAATAGACTGAACGCCATGTTATATTCACTATACACGGAATGGCTGAGCAATTTAAATGGCCGTTTCCATTAGGCCTTTGATCTGCTTCTGTCTTTTAGAGTGACAGACAATGACCCCTAGCCGTAAACAGCTGCAGACATAAACTGCCCTAATTTGCATTCTTGCATTTCAACATTAACATAGCCCAGAGTCACTATCTGTCCCCTTTGATATGTGGAGTAAATCTTGTTTGGCCACTTTCCCTTGGATCAACAAGTCCCCTTTGATATGTGTAATTAGATTAACAGATACAATATGGCCTGCACAATGGCACAATGGACTTGTCCTAGAATGCCTACATATAACACCTTATATGAAATAAATATATATATATATATATATATATATATATATATATATATATATATATGTAAATGAGCGGGTGGGTTACTTTTTTTTCTTTGTTATTCTTTTAGCGAAGTATTGTCAAGGTGGACTCCCAATCCTCCACCGATGACAATTAAAGAAAAAGTCGGGGGGGGCGTGGCTAAGATGGCGCTGTGAGCGGACGCTTCTCAGAGAGCTCCGCCGGGATCCGAGGCTGTTTTCCTGCTTTTAGGCAGAACAAGCGCTGTGTCACCGGCAGAAACTACCTATATGCGCCGCTGATCGGCTCGGGCGTCCAGCGGCAGGGGTAAGAAGACAAAATTCCCCCCAGAGGCAGAGATACCGGAGGCGGCCTGTGCAGACCGCGTAGGGGCCGGGAGAGGGGCGCACATAAACATGGCGACTCAGACTGAGCAGCCAGGACAATCCACCTCGTCCCAGCCTGGTCTGGCAGATGTGATGGCAGCTATAGCTACCTGCCAAGCCTCTCTCACAGCCCTTACAGGCAAGGTAGATGCAGTCCAGTCTGATGTAGGGCTGATCAGACAAGACATGGATAAAATCCGTTCCAGATTACACTCTGCTGAGCAACGCCTGGGCCATGTGGAGGACACTGTGGAGGCTCATGGCGCTGACATCCGTGCCCTTCATACCAAAATTAAGGCATTAGAATACAAATCTGAAGATGCCGAAAATCGCAATAGGAGGAACAACCTCCGTGTAGTGGGATTGGCGGAGGGAGCTGAGGGTCACCGACCTACAGAATTTATTGAAGAATTGTTCCGCAGCCTCCTTCCCGCGGCCCAATTTTCACCATTTTATGCGGTTGAACGGGCTCACCGAATCCCTCCTAAACCAGGCCCCCCTGGAGCGCCACCGCGCACTTTCATTTTGAAATTCCTTAACTTCAGGGATAGAGATGAGGTGCTCCGGGCTGCCAGAGTAAAGGGGGAACTGCAATACCAAAATAATAAGTTACTCATTTTCCCTGACTACTCGGTTGAGACTCAGAAGCTTAGACGCTCTTTTGATCAAGTCAAGGCAGCCATGCGCCTTAAGGGCATTCGTTACAGCATCCTTTTTCCTGCACGCCTCCGGGTACAAGACGGGGAGACTACAAGATTTTTTACCTCTCCCCGAGATGCCTCCCAGTGGTTGGAATCGATCCCTCCGAATCGCTGACAGATGCCTGCTGTGATACACCAGATTCCTTTCTGGCATGCTGTGAAAGACATCCTCACCAGCTCACAAGTGAGTTTATGTTGCACCTGTTGTGCCTTTGGAATGCTCTTTGAGGAAAAGTTTCAAGTGCTGTACCCCTGGTAAATCCAGGAGACATAGGAACTGTGACTGCCAATAGTTATAGCACAGTGCGTTTTTCCTACCTTTACCTGAAACCATCATAACGACAGAGGACTTGCCGGAACGATCGTGGAAGTGGTGCTTCTGTCCCAGGATGTGATTTGGGGGACATATTTTTATTTTTTTTTTTCTTTCAAATGTCCTCTTTCCCAGCCACAGTTGATGCAGTGTGAATGAGTGTCCTTTGGCGGACTCTTGTGACGGCCCGCAGTACTGCACAATTACATTGCCTCCTATATATGCTCAATCTGACATGCATATCAGCAACTGTATTGCCCTTCTATATTAGTACCTCTTGGGAAAATATGATGTACATGCTGCATTATGGGGCGGCAAGTGCCTCTGATGTCCGGAAGACTCTTCATTAAGAAGAGGAAGTTGTAGTAACCCTTTTCATGGATTTTAGTTGTTTTTTCATTGCTTCTTACTTTTTTCCAAAGGAGAAAAAGAAAAAAAAAAAATGTTTTCTCATAATTGGGAAACTGATGGTAACAGCCTAATATTATCTTGGTAAAATTGGGGAGGTAACCTTCTCCTCTTTTCTGTTTGCTTATGGCGGCGGAGACTCTCACCACTCTGAGTGGACGTTTCATCTCCACGAGTGACTACACCCACTGGTCCACGCTCCCTTTGATTGGGTGTTAATGTTTGGGGAACAAAGCATTCCTTGGTTGGGATGGGGGATGGGGGATGGGGGATGCGGGGTGGGGGGGGGGGAATGTTTTTGGAGTTTATTCTTTTTGTTTTCTTTTTGTTTTCCTTCTATGTGCTTTGGGGTATCAATACGGGGAAGGTTTCTAGATAATGGAGTATGCATGACAGTGTATGTAATCGAGTGTGCAGATGCTGATCCCTCGGGTTGGGTGATCCGTGCACCCTCATCGATTTTCCCACCTAATGGCTGAACTTAAAGTAATCTCATGGAATGTGTGAGGTCTTAACACTGCAGTGAAAAGATCCCTAGTGTTCAAATTCCTGCAAAAGTATCAACCGCAGATCTGTATCCTCCAGGAGACACATCTGCAGGGTAACAAAACCATTTGCCTTAACAAGACTTGGGTCGGCCTACATTACCACTCCACGTTTTCCACGTATGCCCGTGGGGTCAGCATCTTGGTGCACAAGACATTGCCATTTAGGCTTCTGGAGGTCAAAACAGACAGGGAGGGTAGATTTGTTATTCTATATGCCAACATATATGACAAAAATGTGGTATTAGTTAGTTTGTATATCCCCCCTCCGGCCAATGGTAGTATCCTTCATGAAATCATGCAATCTGTGGTACAATTTGATACAGCTTTTGTTTATTTATTGGGAGATTTTAACATGGCCCCCTCGGTGGAACACGATAGGTTGCACCAGTCGGCTCGTGACACTCCGGATCTCAGACAGTGGGCTGATGTTTATGCCCTCACTGATGTCTGGAGACACATCTACCCGACGTCAAAGGTATTTACTTGCCACTCTGCTTCTCACAAAACTTTATCTAGAATTGATTTGATATATGCCTCATGCTCTGCCTTTAACATTTGTACAAGACATCTCTGTGCTTCCTAGGGGAATATCTGACCACACGCCCCTCTGCCTGACGTTGACTTTGACTGCCCCCGACTTTGGAGACTATCCAGATTCTGGGCTAATGACGAGCGACTACAGGAGCCCCTCACGGCTGCCATTTGCAACTTTTGGACAGATAATGTGGACTCTGTCACACCAACAGTGATGTGGGACACCTTTAAGTCTTGGGCTAGGGGGGAGTTCATGACCAGCATTGCTCGCCTTAAACGTGACTCCGCTCATGCATTGGAGGAACTTGAGAGACGGGCGGTTGATTTGGAGGCTGACTTTGTCGCTGACCCGGGAGATGACCGATATAGAGAGTGGAAACAGGCTTTACGTAAACTCTCCACAGCTAGGGTGGCACAAACGGATAAAGGCGCTACTCTTCTCGGCCCAAAGAGTATTTGAACATGGGGGGAAAAATGGGAAACTCCTTGCATGGTTGGCTAAGGGTAACATCCCAGCTACCCCATTGGCTCCATTAGGGACAGCTCCGGCCAGTTAATTACATCTCCCCAAAATACTCGTTTTCGTTTTCGGGAATACTTCCGAGAAGTTTACTCCTCCAGGACTGAGGCGTCTGACTCAGACCTGGCTAGGTTTCTGGATTCATTATCCATCCCTAACTTAACGGCGGAAGCCAGGGAAGAATTAGAGAAAGATATCTCGCTAGAGGAGATTCAGGTCGCTATGGGACATCTCAAAGGGGGGAAGGCTCCTGGGGTGGATGGCCTACCATCTGAAGTCTATTCCAAGTTAACCTCGCTATTATCTAATTTTATGGCCCTAGAATCTTTACCAGAGTCCATGAACGAGGCAGTAATTGTGTTGATTCCCAAGCCGGGTAAGGATCCGCTTGAGTGTGCCTCATACAGGCCGATATCGCTACTTAATGTAGACGCCAAGATCTTTGCGAAAGTTCTGGCTATCCGCTTATCCCATGTTATAGAAGACCTGATCGGTATAGATCAGACCGGATTTATGCCCGGCAAGGGAACCGATATCAATCTAAGGTGACTTTTTCTTAATCTTACCATTCCACATGACAATCCAGGGACTAGAGTCATAGCCTCCCTTGACGCCGAAAAGGCGTTTGACTCTGTGGAATGGAACTATCTGTGGCATGTATTGCAGAGATTTGGGTTTGGCCCTAAGTTCATACATGGCATTCGTTTGTTGAATCAGGCCCCCAGGGCTAGGGTCCGTACAAATAATTGGGTCTCGGAGCCCTTTGATTTATTCCGCGGCACGAGACAGGGTTGCCCGCTCTCCCCCAGCCTGTTCGCCCTGGCATTGGAGCCACTGGCAATTTCAGTCAGGAGTGTTCCGGATGTCCTGGGCCTGCGGGTGGGTCTGTTGGAAGAGCGGCTGTCTCTGTACGCGGATGACGCGCTTCTATACCTGAATGATGCGGGTCCGTCTCTCCTCGCGGCCTTGAGAATCTTTGACAATTTTGGGGGGTTATCTGGTATAAGGATCAACTGGACCAAATCAGTACTGTTCCCTCTGGATGATGTGGCTGCCTCTGGGCCACCATCCTCCCCACTACAGTGGGTGAAGGAGTTCAAATATTTAGGGATAGTAATCACAAAAAACCCATCAGACTTTATAATTAAAAATTTGAACCCTATCTTGAGTACGCTGCGTGCGAAGTGCTTGGCCTGGGCTGACTTGCCATTAAATCTATTGGGGCGCATCAACCTTCTTAAGATGATGATACTACCTAAATTTAACTATGTTTTTAGAAATTCCCCTGTATGGGTCCCTGTTTCGTTTTTCAAGGAGGTTGATGGTCTGGTGGGAACCTTTATTTGGGGGGGTAGGAACCCCAGATTGGCGCGCTCTACCCTGTGGCTGCCTGCTTGCTTTGGAGGACTGGCCCTCCCCAACTTTCAGGTTTACTATTGGGCGGCTATGTTAGTGTCGGCCTACTGGTGGTTTCAGGGATCTAAAATGAATGCTGCAGTCTGCCTTGAGGCAAATTATCTGGGCTCCCTTACTGATCTATGTAACTTTCCCTATCGAGGACCGGGTGCGTATACGCGAGTTCCTGAACCCACTCGGGTAACGTGGAGGGTATGGGTGGCTGCAAGACGCAGATTCCTCTCACCGGGTCAATTATCGCCAGCGAACCCGTTATGGGGAAATCCAGCACTTAACCACTTCCGGACTGTGCCTGACCCACAGCTTTGGGCTAGGTTCGGCATTACAACTATAGACCAAATTATGGCCAGAGGGGAGTTACTCTCTATTACGGAAATAATGACTAAATTCCAGTTGCCCAGAGGGATGAGGTTTAGATGTCTTCAACTTAGGCATGCGGCACGGGCTCAGTTTCCTCAGGCACCTTTGCTTCAGGCAGATCCCATTGAAGAACTCTTGGCGTCTGGCGATGTCTCTAAGCCCCTATCCACCTTATATGTTGTACTTCTGGGTAAGGACTCTCCTAAAATAGCAAAATTATGGGACAGCTGGCATACCGACATTCCATCATTAGACAGAGAGGATTGGGAGGAATGTCTAGATAATGGTCCTAAATTGGTGATTGCATCTAAAGATAAATTAATCCAGGTCAAATTCATACATAGGATTTACTATACCCCACAGAGACTCCATCGCATATTCCCTGACAGAGACCCTATGTGCAACAAATGTAAGTGTCAAATCGGAACCTTTTTCCACATGTTCTGGGAATGCCCGTTAATAGCAACATATTGGTGCGCGATATTCGCAGAGATAAATTCCAGGCTGCAAGTATCCATACCAATCACTCCAGAGTTGGCCCTTCTAGGGATTCATGACAATGAACAGAGAGCCTATCATCTAAAACTGCTTATTTCCTTTTTACTTTATTATGCCAAGAAGGAGATATTGATGAAGTGGATAGACTCTTCTCCTCCGACCGTGTCGGCCTGGGAGGCACAGATAGAGGCAGCAGTACCCATGTATAGAATCATATATATCAATCGAGGTTGTCCATGGAAATTCGAGAAAGTGTGGACTCCTTGGCTCTCATCCTAGGGAGCCACAGTGGATTTGTCTCTTATTTGGGGGGGAGGAAGGGGAAGTCCCTGAACACGTGAGATTCCTTTTTGTTATCATATTGCCTACAATTTCAATATATACTGATGTATCACCTCTTGCACATGTATGACCCTGATATGTGATTGTTCATGCTTATCTGTCATGTAATGTTCTGTATTATGTCAAGAGGTATTCTGTAACTTTCTTCCTTATGATACAATAAAGCACACCTGTTTGTTAAAAAAAAAAAGAAAAAGTCGGGACTCGTACTTCGATGCAAAAATATACAAATGTGTAGGCAAGCCACTGTACAGTTGCAAGCGACAACGCTCTTCATCGGGCTTATCTGGCTTATCTCCCACATATATATGTATGTATATATACATACAAAACACACTACATATATCCCCACTTGGATCGGTTCTAATCCGAATCGATTCACAACCAAACTGCCCCGACATCCCTTAAGATTGAAGCCATCTTTATGCTTTCCTTATTTTTCTGGATTGTTCTTAGTTGTCTTTTACCACAATATCAATCTCGTACTGTATATGATAATAACATAAAATCCCACATAAATCTACCAACATATTACAACATATACCCCACTTGGGTCAGTTCTAACTACTAGAACTGACCCATAAAAAAAACAACAAATATCATTATGATTTAAGGTACTGAATGCTTTACAATGGCTCATATAAAATATGAAGTTGAAACTGGTTACATCTCTCTTCACCAGCCTCTAAAATATCCCCATGAAACAGTTATTAGATAATATAACTTTTAGACCATGACTGGAAAAGGATTTGGTAAACATCAGTGGCCCATATAGCTGTTAGGCCTTATTATATCACATCAAGATCTTGAATATTGCGCAAAGACGAGCTGATGTCACAGTCCATTCTTCGGTCTGTCTTCATCACATCTCTCACCATCTCACTGAAAGTAAACTTGGTATGCTCTGGGAGCTCCAATCCGCATAGGTCCACTCACTTTCAAGGTCAAATGGTTTGGATACGGCAGTAAAAACTCTGTGCTGCAAACTATTTCCTTGCACTTGACATTCATGAGCTTAAGCGCCGGTTCACATTAGAAGCGGCACGACTAGCAGGTCGCCTCACCGAGGCGACCTGCACACGACTGCCGCGGTGACTTGCAAGACGACTTCTGTATAGAAGTCTATGCAAGTCGCCCCCAAAGTAGTACAGGAACCTTTCTTCTAAGTCGGAGCGACTTGCGTCGCTCCGATTAGAACGGTTCCATTGTACAGAACGGGAGGCGACTTGTCAGGTGGCTAGGTCGCCTGACAAGTCGCCCCCGTGTGAACCGGCTCTAAAGCTGTAGTCCATCTTGCAAGCATTTTACAATTCACATCTGCTTCTTTCCATTTCCTATTTGAGCAATGAAGACCTGTTGTGTACCTGTCAAGTACTGGAATTTGTTGATTGCCAGCCACAATTTGCTTTTAATAAATTACCTTCAATAGAGCAGTTACTTGGATAATTCAGTCCATAATTCCACCTGAATGGGACCACAAGATGGTTTAAATAGTATCAGCATGACATCCGTGTTTGTCAGATCATGTGTCCAATCAAGGCGGCAGTGGAAATTCTTGCCAGTATTTTTGCCATGAAAGGTAGAAAGTTCTTTTTCATCCATATATGTCATAACCTTCAGCATATTATAAACAACTGATTCAATAAAGTTCAAATCATGACTAGAGTGATGAATTTCACTCAGCCCTCTTATAAATTTAGGAAAACCACCCAACATACTATTCTACTCAGTCTAAGTATACAAATACTTAGACACCCAGTAATTTATGCTATGCCAAGCCATTGTGCAGCATCTCACCTTAAATGTCAAATATATTGATCAATATTATGTAATATGTACAGATGTTATGAAAATTATTTAAGGTTTAACCACTTGCCTGCTGGGCACTTAAACCCCCCTCCTGCCCAGACCAATTTTCAGCTTTCAGCGCTGTCACAGTTTGAATGACAATTACTCAGTCATGTAATACTGTACCCAAATGAATTTTTTGTCCTTTTTATTCAAACAAATAGAGCTTTCTTTTAGTGGTATTTGATCACCTCTGGGTTTTTTATTTTTTGCGCTATAAATGAAAAAGGACGGAAAATTTTGAAAAAAAAAACGCATTTTTCTTAGTTTTTGTGATAAAATTTTGCAAATTATTAATTTTTCTTCATAAATTTTGGCCACAATTTATACTGCTACATATCTTTGGTAAAAATGACCAAAATTAGTGGATATTATTTGGTAATTGTGAAAGTTAGAGAGTCTAAAAGCTGTGGTGCAAATCATAAAAAATTGATCACACCTGGTGGCCTCTCATTTCTTCTGACCCGAACAAGCCAGGAAAGTACAAATACCCCCCAAATGACCCCTTTTTTGAAAGTAGACATTCCAAGGTATTTAGTAAGAGGCATGGTGAGGTTTTTGATGTAATTTTTTTCCACAAAAAATGAAGATTTTTTTTCTTTTTTTTTTCCACAAAATTGTCATTGTAATAGGTTATATCTCTCACATGGCATGTGTATACCACAGATGATGGCCCAAAATACATTCTGCTACTCCTCCTGAGTATGGCGATACCAAATGTGTGAGACTTTTACACAGCCTGGCCACATACAGAGGCCCAATATTGAAATAGCACCATCAGGCGTTCTAGGAGCATAAATTACACATCTCATTTCTCAACCACCTATTACACTTTTGAAGGCCCTGGAGCACCAGGACAATGGAAACGCCCACAAAGTGACTCCATTTTGGAAAGCTAACACTCCAACGTATAATCTATGAGGCATAATGAGTCTTTTGAACGGTTCATTTTTTTCCAGAAGTTTTTGGAAAATGTGGTAAAAAAAAGGGAAACGCAAGTTGTGCATTTATAAGATATTTGCAACACATTTGCTTACATAGCAAAAATGACACCCCAAAATACATTCTGATACTCCTCCTGAGTAGAGATGAGCCGAACACCCCCCGGTTCAGTTCGCATCCAGAACATGCGAACAGGCAAAAAATTTGTGCGAACACCATTAAAGTCTATGGGACACGAACATGAATAATCAAAAGTGCTCATTTTAAAGGCTTATATGCAAGTTATTGTCATAAAGTGTTTGGGTCCTGCCCCAGAGGACATGTATCAGTGCAAAAAAAAGTTTTAAAAATGGCCCTTTTTTCGGGAGCAGTGATTTTAATAAAGCTTAAAGTGAAACAATAAAACTGAAATATTCTTTTAAATTTTGTACCTGGGGGGTGTCTATAGTATGCCTGTAAAGTGGCGCTTTTTTCCCGTGTTTAGAACAGTCCGAGAGCAAAATGACATTTCTAAAGGGAAAAAAAGTCATGAAGTAATAGCGGTGTCGGTTATAGTGAATTGTCTATGGGAGAAATCAAAAGTGCTAATTTTAAGGGTTAATATGCAAGTTATTGTCATAAAAAGTGTTTGGGGACCTGGGTCCTGCCCCAGGGGACATGTATCAGTGCAAAAAAAGTTTTAAAAACGGACGTTTTTTCGGCAGCAGTGATTTTAATAATGCTTAAAGTGAAACAATAAAAGTGTAATATTCCTTTAAATTTCGTACCTGGGGGGTGTCTATAGTATGCCTGTAAAGGGGAGCATGTTTCCCATATTTAGAACAGTCTGACAGCAAAATGTCATTTCTAAAGGAAAAAAGTAATTAACAACTACCCCCAGCTATAGTGGATTGTCGGTCGGCATGGAATTTCCCCACAGGGGAACCCCGAACCAAAATTTAAAATAAAAATGCGTGGGGGTCCCCCTAAATTCCATACCAGGCCCTTTAGGTCTGGTATGGATATTAAGGGGAACCCTGCGCCAAAATTTTTTAAAAAATGGCGTGGGGGTCCCCCTCAAAATCCATACCAGACCCTTTTCCGAGCACGCAACCTGGCAGGTCGCAGGAAAAGAGGTGGTTGTGGGGGTCTGCGGGCGGGGGGCTTTTCGGAATCTTTAAGCCCCCTTTAACAAGGGGACCACCAGATCCTGGCCCCCCCTGTGTAAATTGGTAATGGGGTACAAATGTACCCCTACCATTTCACAAAAAAGTGTCAAAAAGGTTAAAAACACAAGAGACGGTTTTTGACAAGTCCTTTATTAATTTCTTCTTTCCGCTTCTTCTTCCATCTTCTAATCTTTCTTCTTCTTCCCCCATCTTCTTCTTCTCCATCTTCTTCTTCCTCCACTCTTGTCGTCCCGCATCTTCCTCCGGCTTCTTCTCCACTCCGTCTGCATGATCCGCCTCAGTGGGAGTCTTCCGCCATGTGACGCTTCGGTTCTTCTGACACTTCTTATATAACGGAGGGCAGGGCCACCCAGTGACCCTGCCCTCCTCTGACGCACGGGGACTTTACAGGGAATTCCCTGTGGCTTTCCCCGTGCATCAGAGGAGGGCAGGGTCACCGGGTGGCAGAAGAACCAAGGCGTCACACGGCGGAAGACTCCCAGGCGGATCGTCCGGACAGAGCGGAGAAGAAGCAGGAGGAAGATGCAGGACGAGAAGAGCGGAGGAAGAAGAAGATGGAGAAGAAGAAGATGGAGGAAGAAGAAGAACATCGAAGGAAGCTCAGAAGAAAGAAGATGAAAGAAGAAGAAATAAAGGACTTGTCAAAAATCGTCTCTTGTGTTTTTTAACCTTTTTGACACTTTTTTGTGAAATGGTAGGGGTACATTTGTACCCCATTACCAATTCACACGAGGGGGTGGGATCTGGGGGTCCCCTTGTTAAAGGGGTCTTCCAGATTCTGATAAGTGCCCCGCCCGCAGACCCCCACAACCACCAGGCAAGGGTTGTGGGGATGAGGTCCTTCTCCCCATCAACATGGGGACAAGGTGTTTTGGGGGGCTACCCCAAAGCACCCTCCCAATGTTGAGGGCATGTGGCCTGGTACGATTCAGGAGGGGGGGGCGCTCTCTCGCCCCCCCCTCTTTTCCTGCGGCCTGCCAGGTTGCGTGCTCTGATAAGGGTCTGGTATGGAATTTAGGGGGAGCACCACGCCATTTTTTTTTTTAATTTCGGCACGGGGTTCCCCTTAATATCCATACCAGACCTAAAGGGCCTGGTATAGAATTTAGGGGGACCCCCACGCATTATTAAAAAAAAAATTTGGTTCGGGGTTCCCCTGTGGGGAAATCCCATGCCGTTTTTATCAATGAACTTTTATGTGTATTGTCGGACCGACAATTCATTATAGCCGCGAGTAGTTTTAAATGACTTTTTTCCTTTACAAATGTCATTTTGCTGTCAGACTGTTCTAAATACGGGAAACATGCACCCCTTTACAGGCATACTGTAGACACCCCCAGGTACGAAATTTAAAGGAGTATTACACTTTTATTGTTTCACTTTAAGGATTATTAAAATCACTGCTCCCGAAAAAAACGCAGTTTTTAAAACTTTTTTTGCATTGATACATGTCCCCTGGGGCAGGACCCAGGTCCTCAAACACTTTTTATGACAATAACTTGCATATTAACCCTTAAAATTAGCACTTTTGATTTCTCCCATAGACAATTTACTATAGCCAACACCGCTATTACTTCATGACTTTTTTTCCCCTTAGAAATGTCATTTTGCTTTCGGACTGTTCTAAACACGGGAAAAAAGCGCCATTTTACAGGCATACTATAGACACCCCCCAGGTACGAAATTTAAATGAATATTTCAATTTTATTGTTTCACTTTAAGCTTTATTAAAATCACTGCTCCCGAAAAACGGACGGTTTTAAAACTTTTTTTTGCATTGATACATGTCCCCTGGGGCAGGACCCAGGTCCCCAAACACTTTTTATGACAATACCATGCATATAAGCCTTTAAAATTAGCACTTTTGATTTCTCCCATAGGCAATTCACTATAGCCGACACCGCTATTACTTCATGACTTTTTTCCCTTTAGAAATATCATTTTGCTCCCGAAAAAACTGCCGTTTTTGAAACTTTTTTTTGCATTGATACATGTCCCCTGGGGCAGGACCCAGGTCCCCAAACACTTTTTATGACAATACCATGCATATAAGCCTTTAAAATTAGCACTTTTGATTTCTAACATAGGCAATTCACTATAGCCGACACCGCTATTACTTCATGACTTTTTTCCCTTTAGAAAAGTCATTTTGCTCCCGAAAAAACTGCCGTTTTTGAAACTTTTTTTTGCATTGATACATGTGCCCTGGGGCAGGACCCAGTTCCCCAAACACTTTTTATGACAATACCATGCATTAGGCCTTTAAAATTAGCACTTTTGATTTCTCCCATAGACTTTTAAAGGGTGTTCTGCGGCTTTCGAATTTGCCGCGAACACCCCAAAATGTTCGCTGTTCGGCGAACTAGCGAACTCATGTTCGACCCGAACATAAAGCCAATCCCTGCTCCTGAGTATGGCAATACCAAATGTGTGAGACTTTTACACAGCCTGGCCACATACAGAGGCCCAATATTGAAATAGCACCATCAGGCGTTCTAGGAGCATAAATTACACATCTCATTTCTCAACCACCTATTACACGTTTGAAGGCCCTGGAGCACCAGGACAATGGAAACGCCCACAAAGTGATTCCATTTTGGAAAGCTAACTCCCCAACGTATAATCTATGAGGCATAATGAGTCTTTAGAGCGGTTCATTTTTTTCCAGAAGTTTTTGGAAAATGTAGAAAAAAAAATGAAAACGCATTTTTTTTTACACAAAGTTGTCCATTTATAAAATATTTCCAACATATAGCATGTAAATAGCAAAAATTACACCCCAAAATACATTCTGCTACTCCTCCTGAGTATGGTTATACCACATGTGTGAGACTTTTACACAGCCTGGCCACATACAGAGGCCCAACATGCAAGGAACACCATCAGGTGTTCTAGGGACACATAACATGCACATACCAAGAATTACAACCCAAAATACATTCTGCTGAGTAAAGAGTAAATGAAAGATAACCTGTGGTTTTAGTAGCACAGTTGTCCACAGGAGGATAGCACTGGTCCAGGCAGCAGGCAGGGACTTGGTCAGCAAAAGCGAATGCAATTTTCCAGGCAACAGGCAGGAATACTGTCCATGGTCAGTACAAGCAGCAGGCAGGGATACTGTCCATATACAGTCCAGGGTCAGTGCAGGCAGAGATTTCAGCAGTGTCAAAATATTGGTCCTGGTAGTAGGCAGGTCCATGTGGCGTGGTCAGTTCATACGACAGGCAGAAGCATGATGGCATAGGTCCTACAGGCAGAAGTAGGGCCTCGTTCAGGACAGAATGGGGACAGGGGTAGAGGCTTCTCCCACTCAAATCTCTTTGAAGCCTTCATCCAGAAAGACAATTCCGGAGCCCCTCACATATGTGAGACCCCTGTGTTATGAATCCCACTAGTCCACTGGCAGGGTACAAGATCAGTCCAAGAGGCAGGCAAGAGGCATGGTCAAACAGTCCAGAGTCAGTTCCAGATCAGGCAGAGGTATGTACACAATCAGTAGGCAGAAGCATGGTCGAATAACAGTCCAGGGTCAGTTCCAGATCAGGCAGAGGCATAAAGGGTGTGAAGGTAAATGGCAGGAAGTGAGGGTTATGTTTACCATGCTTCACTAATAACTTAGTGAAGTATGGTAACGGCGGAAACAGTCAACTATGTAGAGGCTTTGGTTGGGAAGGACATTGAGGACAATAATGTCTCTTCTCACTCCTCGTTTGGTGCACACCCGGCATTTTTTCTGACGTTTTTGGCCTTTTGGTCTGGGAGGGATTTTATCGGGAAAGTGGCGTTCAGAGAGTCTGCTAATCACATAGGATCGAATGTTTTCTGGTGGGCCATTCGGGTATATAAGGGCAGTGGTGATTTCCTCCTGGTAGCCAAGGAAGGGTTTGGGTCTTTCAGTGGAGTTGCGATAGATTGCATAGGTGTTGTATATGGCCAAATTAAACAAATAAATTGAAACTTTTTTATACCACTGGTATGTTCATCTTGTGGAAAGGTAGGGCTCGAGCATCTGGTTGTTGAAGTCGACACCCCCCATAAACATATTGTATTCGTGGATACATGTTGGCTTTTGAATTGGGCCATTCCTCCTGGTGATCTCAACGAATGTATTGTTGTGGATCGAAGAAAGCATGTAGACATCCCTTCTGTCCCTCCACTTCACAACCAGAAAAGGAAATAAAAATACCCCCAAAGGTCAGTGGAATTTTAACGGCAATGCTAAGTTTTAGTAAAAAACAAGTTTATTAGTATAAGCAAAAATATACAAAAACCAACAATAAATATGAAAACCGAAAAAAATTATACAAAATGTTACATCATTAAAAACAATGATCTGAAGTGGTGATGATGCTTGTAAAGTCTTCAACACAGCCCTATGCGTTTTGGGACTTGATAAGACGTCCCTTTGTCAGGGGCAGTTTGTGGAGAAGAATCACACTATATAGTAACAACAAATTAGAACAACAAACAACAACAAACATGTGTTTGGGTATGTGCTCCCCCCTATGTGATGACTTTGCCGTTTATTCAGTGACACAATGACAACTGCATAATAATATTTATATAAAATTATTGATATACTCTTTCGTTTTTTCTAATTTGTTGTTATTATATAGTGTGATTCTTCTCCACAAACTGACCCTGACGAAGGGACGTCTTATCAAGCCCCAAAACGCGTAGGGCTGTGTTGAAGACTTTACAAGCATCATCACCACTTCAGATCATTGTTTTTAATGATGTAACATTCTGTATAATTCTTTCGGTTTTCATATTTATTGTTGGTTTTTGTATATTTTTGCTTATACTAATAAACTTTTTACTAAACCTTAGCGTTGTCGTTAAAATCCCACTGACCTTTGGGGGTATTTTTATTTCCTTATCTCTGGGATGTGGCAACCTTCATGGTCTAGCTGGATGGGTTTCTCCTTTTGTTAGACTTCACAACCAGAATTTCCTCATTCCGTAAACTCGCCGCCTCCCCTCTTCTTAACTTCTTGTTGACGAGGCTTTGAGGAAAGCCCTTCCGGTTCGTCCCTATGGTGCCGCATGCTGGAGTGTTCTTTCTGTGAAGGTTGCGGAACAGGGGAAAACTAGTGAAAAAATGTTTACATACAAATGGTAGCCTTTCTCCAGGAGTGGGTTTATGAGTTCCCAAACAACTTTCCCGCTTGATCCGATGTATTCTGGGCAATTAGGGGGATGTAGCTGGGTGTCCTTTCTTTCATATACCATGAAGGCATAGGTATACCCTGTAGCTCGGTCGCACAATTTATACATCTTCACCCCATAGCGGGCCCTTTTGGTGGGAATAAATTGTTTTAAGCCCAGCCTGCCAGAAAATTTGATAAGGGACTCATCCACACATATGTGTTGGTCTGGGGTAAACAACTGGGGGAAGATTTCAGAAAAATTATTTATTAGCGGCCAAAATTTATAAAGCTTATCAAAATTTGGGTCATTTCGAGGAGGGCACTGGGTATTGTCGTTATAGTGTAGGAATCTCATAATCGTGAGATATCTGGTTCTGGGCATTACTGAGGAAAAGATGGGCATGTGGTAGATGAGGGCTGGATGACCAATATGAGCGTAATTCATTTTTTCTGTTTAGTCCCATACAGAATGTGAGGCCCAAAAAAATTTTAAACTCCTCCACTGTTAGGGCTCTCCACTCGTAGGGACGGGCATAAGAGGACGTTGGGTTACTTGCTATAAATTGTTGTGCATACAGGTTGCACTGGGCCACAATCAATGCAAGCATGTCCTCAGTAAAAATTAAATGGAAAAAGTCTATCGAGGAAAAATTTTCTGTGTCCACCTGGACTCCTGGCTGGGCAGTGAAAAGGGGAACGTTAGCTTCTCCTGAATTAGGAGGAAGCCACAAGGGGTTCTGAAGGGAATAAGGAAGGCTGGCATAGTACCTAACCCTTTGGGACTGAGGCGATTCCCCACTGGTACATGGCCTTTCTTGCCGAGGTACTGTGATGCTGGTGGATGGCACTGCCTCCTCACCAGAACGCCTTCGTCTGGCGGGCGGACTCTCATCCTCCTCCTCGGAGGTTGTCAGTGTACCACTGGTTAGGACAGGCTCGTAGTCAGCGTCAGACTCAGAATCTGAATATGAGTAGGAATCTGAAGTGGAGAGCTCTCCGTTGCTCCCGTCGGCTGCAAGAATATTGTACGCCTCCTCGGCTGAAAATAATCTTCTAGCCATTGTTAGTGATGACAGAAGGCACTGATGACACGTGACACTGATGACAGATGGCACCGAATTACACGTGGCACTGATGACACGTGACACTGATAGATAGCACTAAGACGTGGCACTGATAACACTGATACGTGGCACTGGTGACACTGATAACAGATGGCACGTGGCACTGACAGGTGGCACTGATGACAGATGGAACTGACAGGTGGAACTGACAGGTGGCACTGACAGGTGGCACTGATGACAGGTGGCACTGATGACAGATGGCACTGACAGGTGGCACTGATGACAGATGGCAATGACAGGTGGCACTGATGACAAATGGCACTGACAGGTGGCACTGATGGCAGATGGCACTGGCAGATGGCACTGGCAGATGGGACTGGCAGATGGCACTGGCAGATGGGACTGGCAGATGGCACTGGCAGATGGGACTGGCAGATGGGACAGATAGGTACTGTATATGTATTTTTGTACACTTACAATCTCACAATCTGAAGCACAGAAGCTTGCCCTCCTCACACGCTGTCTCTGTGTGAGGAGGGAGAGCCGGCAATGAGAGATGATCTCATGTTTACATTTGAGATCATCTCTCGTTGGACACAAAGATCGAGTGCTAAATGGCTGCTGTGATTGGCCATTTAGCACAATCTTTTTCCATTTAATTTTTACTCTCGTAAAGCTCCGGCTCGAGTGTCCCTGGTAGTGGGACAGCTGGCTCAGGAGCACGGTGGGGTAAGAGTGCCTATGATCAGTCCAGAAGTCTGTATCAGCAGTAGCCAGGAACTCACAGCAGGAAGCCGGAACACAGCAGGTAGCAGGCAGGCGAGGTGGCAGATGGCTGGCGGACTTGGCAGGAGATGGGCAGAGATGCACCACTGGAAGCAGGAGCTTGAAGCAGGCTGGACAGCCAGAAGCCAGGTCAGACAAACCGGGTAGAAAGCAGACAGGCAAATCAGGCAGAAGCGGCAGGCAGAAGTGTAGTCGGGTCACAGGCAGGTCTTGGCAACAGACGGGCAGATCAGGCATAGACAGCAGGCAGAGGCGTAGTCGGGTCACAAGCAGGTTCGGCAACAGGTGCTAGGTAACAGGAACTGGAGACAGAGAATAGTCCGTGGGAAGCCAAAGGATCAGGGCAGGAAGCAGGCAGCGGTAGTCGGGAACAAGCCGGATTGGTAGCAGAAGTCAAACAGACAGGAATAAGGATTCAAGTAACGCTGTAGACCAAGCAGCAACCAGCCAGTGTTGAAGCTCTGTTTAAATAGACCAACTGGCGCCATTTCTGGTAACAGCTGTGTGCACGCATGCACCAACGCGCGGTCGTGTTCGCGCACACGCATGCGAGTCAGCAGAAGTGCCCGCAGTCATTCTGGACATTCTTGGTTGGTGCCTGCGCATAGGTATGCACCTGGGAACAACAGTTGTACTCTGCAGACGTTTTCCCTGACACTGCCCCCCCCCCTTACGGGCAGCCTCCGGATGCCCAGTTGGTTCTTCTTCTGGGGGTGGCTGTGGAAAAAGGTGCAGACCAAGTCCATACCGTGCACATCCTGCTCAGGTTCCCAGGAGTTTTACTCTGGCCCATAGCCCTTCATAGCACTTAATCAGATATCGCAGACGACCCCTTCTCCTCCTGCAGTCTACAATTGCTTCAACCTCGAACTCCTCGTCCCCATTAACGATCACTGGTTCAGGCGGTCTAGTCCCCCGATTAGGAAAGGGATCCGGCACTGTGGGTTTTAATAAAGATACATGGAACACTGGATGTATCCTAAAGGAATCCGGTAAAGATAGTTCATAGGAAACGTTGTTAATTTTCCTCTTTACAGGGAACGGTCCCAGAAACTTTGGGGCAAGCTTCTTTGATGGGCAGGCCAACCTGGTCACCAGGCTGCAGGATCAGCTCTCCCCTCCTCCTTCTGTCAAAAGCCTTTTTATTATCTTCCTGCGCCCTGGTTACGGCTTCTTGCAACAATTTATTGTTACGGCTGAAGAAGTCTACTGTATTCTGGACAGCTGGAACTGAGGACTCGGAGACAAGGTCAGGCAAGAAGGTGGGATGGAACCCACAGTTTGCGAAGAACGGAGACTGTTTAGTGGCTGAATGACAGGAGTTATTATAAGCAAACTCGGCTAATGGTAGGAGAGACACCCAGTCATCCTGGACAAAAGATGTGAAGCAATGGATATATTGCTCCAACGTTTGGTTAGTCCGTTCGGTCTGTCCGTTAGACTGTGGGTGGTATGCGGATGACATAGAAAGTTTGATCTCCAGGGTCTTGCAGAGTGATTTCCAGAACCTGGATGTAAATTGGACCCCTCGGTCAGATATGATAACAACAGGTACCCCATGGGGTCTCACAACTTCCCTGATGAACACTCAAGCTGTCTCTGCAGCAGATGGTGTACCCTTTAAGGGTAAGAAGTGGGCCATCTTGGACAGGCAATCCACAATAACAAAGATGGCTGTACAATCTTTAGAAGGTGGTAATTCTACTATAAAGTCCATAGAAATCATGGAGCAAGGCCTGTCGGGCACAAGCAGAGGTCTGAGCAAGCCCCATGCCCTGTTTATTTCGGATACCGGTTGTGCATGCACCTACGTAGCTTTTACAGTCTTTTTCCAGATTAGGCCACCAGAAAGTGCGTTGCACCAGCTCTGTTGTCTTGCGAATCCCGAAAAGCCCCGCTAAGGGATAATCATGGCAGAAACCCAACACCGGTAACCGAACTCCTTCCGGAACAAAAACTCGGCCCCCCTTCCAAAGAAGACCCTCCCTTGCCTGAAGGGTATCCCCGATGGGAGCAGGGGTAACTGTGGAAGCTTGTTTTGGTTGAGACGCCAAGTCAGTCTGTAGTAATAGGAAGTTTTCCTGCTGGCAGGATGGTGTCTGCCAGCAAGTCTGTATTAGCAGTAGCCAGGAACTCACAGTAGGAAGCCGGAACACAGCAGGTAGCAGGCAGGCGAGGTGGCAGATGGCTGGCGGACTTGGCAGGATCTGCAGATCGTTGCAGCTGATCAATACAAAAGCGATCCCATTCAGGGGAGCATGTGAGTGAAACATCTTCAATTTGTTATTATTCAAATGGTGTTTTAATCTCTGCGCAATGGATATATAAATCTTCTCTTTACATGTCCGGGATTTGAGTGGAGGAGCGATTATTATTAAAGAAGAAGTGAAAGAAGTCAAAAGTAAAAAAACTTGTTTGACACTATTTTGGTTCAACTATTTTGGTTTAACATTGTCACTGTATAATTGACACTAATTGGTTTGGTTATTTTTTTAGGAAAAGAAAGTTACTTTTGTATATCTTTGCACATTTGTATTTATTTATTTATTTTTGAGTGTTAAGTGGCACGGCAAATATTTCCAGATATATTTTATATATTAATTTTTTTTTATAAATTAGCAGATATGTTTTAGGGCACGTGCACATTTATAATATGTTTTATCACCAATGGATAAATAATTTTTGAGCACATCACGTTTATTATAGGGGAATAAGTTTGATTTATATTCCACTTTTAGGATTTAAAAGAATTGTCAGATTAGGAATTTTTGGAGGTATTTTTAGAAGCATTTTTTACCTCTTTTATCTTTCACCAATCTTAATGGGAATATGAGGATAATATGAGCTCAACTGATTATTTTACTAATAATTCCATAATAGTTGCTATCCTGTGTGACAATTCATAGGGGGATTCACTTTGCATTTGTTGGATCTTCCCATGAATAGTAACATTAGAACGTACACCATACAAAACACATAATAATTCCAGTAATATGTCCCTTGTCCTCAGAGGCTGAATACAGATTTGTTTAATTCTCATCCAAAGACCACTTCCTATAGAATGTTGTATGACTCTTTCTAAATCAGATGGGTTTAGACTGTAAATATCTCTGACATTCTGCAAGTCACAAAACCATTTTAAAAATCTGTTTAAATCATGGCAGGGAATCATTCCTATTTCTTTAAGAATTGTGTCTACTTCTTTTGGTTTCAAAGGCTTTATTACAAGCTGAACTTCACCTGTATTATTATTATTGTTATAAACTCTGGTGGTCACAGTGGGTGCAGCTGGCAATGAATTATCAGATTTAATATGAGGTTCTGTTTCAAGTGATAGAAAGTTTATGTTTGTATATTGCTGCAGATTGCTGAATCCAAGATTTAATGTATATCTGCATTCCTGAGATCTCTTATCTAAATTCCATAATTCTTAATTTTAATCTCTCATTTTCCTCTGATAATTCATCACAATGTTTAGATTTCTCAAGCAAAGCTCCCCCAATGGTAACTGCATGCAATTTTAAATGTACTGTCTCAGTGTCTGGTTTTTTAACCTCTCACAAACATTGTTGCTATTATCAACTGCATTCTGTAACTGGGTAACCTCCTCAACCTTAACCTTAAAAGAACTGTTCCATTCTTAAACAGCAAGATAATACGCCCTGTACAATACAACCTTTTCTTTCACTTTCTGAAATTTTGCTATCAAAAACATTTTTCTCTAAAAATTCCTTCATCATAGTCCACATCTGCCTAAATTTTTCTGGAATTTCATAAGGACCCCCATGGCACTTAATACAGTTTAATACCCATCTGTTAACTTTATCAGAACTGACACTGGCTTCACACTGAGTAAGCATTTTGACTATATTACTAGTAATTAAAAAAAAAAGAGATATTTTACTCACCGCATTAGTTACTCCTTCAGCTTCCAGTTCAGGTCTTCTGGTACACGACACAGTCCTTTTTTTTGTTGTTTCCAGTCTCCAGAGAACAATTCTGGGCTTTCAAACTTGTTCGATTTTGTAGATCAGACTCTCTTATGTCACAACCAGACATTAGAGTCACAGCACAGCTCTTGGTTCTTCATCAGACTTCTGTCCACCTCACAAGGTTGTTGTCACCGACTTCTGTTACTAAGTCCTGAAAATGCTCTTCTGGTCACTTGAATGGCACCAATGTAGTCATATAGTATAGTGGGTAGATAATTAATTAGTAGTTATTATAATGATGATGTAAATAATCTTTGCACAGCATCTCAATTCTTCCAGAGAGATGAACTTTATTGACTTCCAACACAGAACAAAGTCTTGCAACAGATGACAAAATCCAACAGAGTAACTATGACAACGAATCCTAGCCTTCAGAGTCCCATGTTTCCTAGACCTGTGCCTTCATAATCACACACACAGAGTGAATAGACTGAATGCCATGTTATATTCACTATACACAGAATGACTGAGCAATTTGATTGTCCATTTCCATTAGACCTTTGATCTGCTTCTGTCTTTCAGAGTGACAGACAATGACCCCTAGCCGTAAACAACTGCAGACATAAACTGCTCTAATTTGCATTCTTGTATTTTAACATTAACATAGCCCAGGGTCACTATCTGTCCCCTTTGATATGTGGAGTAAATCTTGTTTGGCCACTTCCCCTTGGATCAACAAGTCCCCTTTGATATGTGTAATTAGATTAACAGATACCAACGTGGCCTGCACAATGGACTTGTCCTAGAATGCCTACATATAACACCACATATGAAATACATACATATATATATATATATATATATATATATATATATATATATACACACACATACAAAACACACTACACACATCTCTCCTAATCCCTACTTTTCTCTATATTGAGTAGTTCTTGCAAGTGTTTGTCCCACAATGGTTTGAATTCAGTAAATCCCCGGTATCCTAATATCTCCTTAACCACTTTCCAAAGTTTCTTTATCAACAAGAATGTGGGAAATTTAAATGAAAGAGATTTGGCCTCCAAAGCCCTCATCAGTGTGTTGTGACTTGTATCCTGTAACATCATTTTCCTGTTTAGACCTTCCTTTGAGAGGTCATTGCAGCCTCTTAAATGTTGCAGTTGTGCTGCTAGAAAATAACACCAAGGATGCGATACTGCCAATCCCCCTTTATCTTTTGGTAATTGTAATATACGCAGCTGTATTCTTGCCTGTTTTTTCTTCCAAATTAGCTCTCTAAATATGGTGTCTATTTTCTGAAACCATTGTTTGATTTTATCCATACCGGTGCATTATGCAATATATATAGTAGTTGTGGCATCCAGATCATTTTTATTAGATTGCACCTTCCTGCCACTGATAAGGGCAACCGATGCCAGCCGGCGTGATGTTGTTGGTCGGTTTGGAGGCTCTTTAAAAGGGTGCTTACGGTGGCCTTCTTTCTGATGGCTGCCACCCGGGGACAGGCTCTACTACAGGCATATCAAGGTAAGGCAGGATCTGTTTAGCCACGGTATCATAGTGTGTGACCGCTCGGTTCCCTGCTTAGATCTGCCAGCGGTACCTGTTTTTTCATGAGCTGCCCCCTTGGCACCTCTGTTATTGTTACGCTATTTAATATATTGCTCATTTTGTGGACCAATGGTCCATACGTTTACGTGTACTCACTGCACCATTTTTCTTTAGGCTCTTGGCTATAGGGGACCTGTTAGCTGGCTACGTTTAATCACTGACTACCATTTTTCACAAGCAAGCTACCTGCCTATACCCTTGGATAATCGCTGCTTGTTGAGTCCCGCCTTTGATCCCCAGGCGCTATACTACCTATACGCTATCCATTGGGTGGGTTAATTCTCTGACTGGATTGGTTTTAATGTCATTCCCCCTTCCTTTTCAATCCCCTTTTGATCCCAAACCTCCCCCCCCCCTTTTTCCCCTTCCTCTCACCCCTCTGGTATTCACCTCCCCTTTTTCCCCCTCCTCCCTTTTTCACCCCTTCCCCCTCTCCCCCCTTCCCTTCCATTCCCCTCCCTTTCCTTCTTTTCCCTCTTCCTCTTTTTTTTGTTTCATTTACAAAACTTCATAAATAAGTAAGTTTTCTCCTTCACTGATGGGCACTGCTGGGGCTGCACTGACGGGCACTGGTAAGGCTGCACTGATGGGCACCAATGAGGTGGCACTGATGAGGTGATACTGATGGCCACTAATATGCGGCACTGATGGGGCACTGATAGGTTTCACTGATATGCGGCACGAATGGGCACTGATAGGTGGCATGGATGGGCACTGATAGGCGGCATGGATGGGCACTAATAGGCGGCACGGATGGGCACTGATAGGTGGCACTGATGTACTGTAATGTATGTCACTGATGGATGCCAATCAGTGCCAAACAATAATGCCTGCCAATCAGTGATGCCCATTGTGGGCACTGATTTGCATCCATTGTGGGCACTGATTGGCATCCATTGTGGGCAATGATTGGCATCCCTGGTGGTCTAGGGTGGCATACCTGGTGGTGACATCCCTGGTGGTCCTAGTGGCGTCCCTAGTGGTCTTAGTGGCATCCCTGGTGGTCCAGTGTGGTCATCCTTGGGGGGCTGCACTGATAATAAATCAACACAGACCCCCCTGTCAGAGGAGCAGCCGATCGGCTCTCCTCTACTCACGTCTGACACCGGCCGATCACCGGCTCTTCCTGTTTACACTGTGATTAGCCATGATTGGACACGGCTGATCACGTGGTAAAGAGTCTCCGTCAGACTCTTTACCTAGACCTATAAAATGGAGAACAGGCAGAAACAGTTCTTTGATAATTCCATCAAACCTATATTTTTTTTTATTCCAGTTAATGCACCTTCCAGTGTCTCCCGTGCTCGCCACGGGGGATTACCTGTTTTGGGTGCCTCTAATTGTGCCATCTGGTGCCCCCTTTGGGCCTCCACTGGTAAGCTATGCCTGATCATAACACTCCAAAACTACCTTATTTACTGTATTTTGTTCTTTATTGCCTTAAATACCTCTGATTATGTAATTGAGAGTATTTTTCTGTAGATGTATATGGTCAATTCCTCCTTAAGAAGCGACTCAGTCGCGAAACATTTAGAGGATTACGTCAGGACCTACACCTGTATTCCCCATATGCAAAATATGTAAAAATACAGCGCTGTCAGCAAGAATATTAAGACATGTGAAAATGAATCACCTCTCTAAAATATGAGTGTAAAAATCCAGCAGCAGTTAAAAATGTGAGATACCCACACTAGACAAGATTATGTAACAGAAAAAACTGCGCTAAAAATAATATCAAAGGCAAATAAATGCAAACATATTTCTTGAGTTCATATAAGAGATTGAACAGATGTTAATTATCCCTCAGTGGGAGATCACAATACGACATGCATCTTCATCCCAAGCAAAGGTGACATCACCCTTAAATCCACCGCAGAAGATAGTGTTAAGGATAGGACAGTCCTCCACCTTTAAAACAACTGCCTCTTACCAGCTCCCTTGATCTTTGGTCAGGAGATCGTATGCGCCTTTTGGCTTATAACCCAGCCACAGTCTCAGGATGAAATAGATATACCATCAGCTCTAATCCTCTTTAAATTTTCTCAATTGGCCCACAGACAGCATCTCAATTGCCAGTCACCATACACATAAAAGAGAAGAGGGCTCCCACAGTGTAAAAACGTATTGTACTTTTATTCATAAAAAAAGTAATGCACTTACACACATCCAGATTTGTATGGCATCAAATATTATTAGAGCCGGCCGGCTCTCTAAAAAAAAAAACGCCCGTAGCTTCCCGGGACTGCGTGTTTGTATTCAGGTGGCGTCAGCACGCCGCTCTCCCTATGCCGTTTCGTCAAACCTGACGTCGTCCAGGGGCACGGGCGGCGTGCTGATCACCACCTTATATGCTTATTATTCCAGGAAGAGACCGCCCAGTCCTGAGGTCCGAGCAGTCATGATGTGGATGCCGCCATATTGCAAATGGGCAAACGCCAGTGAACTAACAGGGAAAAAGCCGCTGATCTTAGATAACTTCCCTTAAGTAAGAGTATGCTCTGATTTCCACCAAATTGTTTATAAAATGTAAGAAATTGTTCAAAACTGGATTATATACACCACACTTTATACTGTTAAATTACCGGTATTAATTAAATATAATCGATAAACCGGAATAGTGGCATCTAGTGGTCAAACTCTATATGGCATGGCTTCTGACATCTTTATGTTATTAGTCATATCATCAAGTTATCTGAGGTAAAAAATTAAAAACAAAAATTTTTTTTTTTTTTTTTTTATTTGTTTTCCACTCGTGTGGATTACATAATCCACTACCACGCCTGGGCTAAAGGGAAAGAGAAAAAAGAAAAAAGGTGAAAAAAGGAGAAAAAAGAAAAAATCAAAACTGTATGTATTAAACCATCCTAGGCCTATTGGACCATCAGAAAATTGATGAGAACTAATCATAATAGTCCCATAGGCCAAAAAATGTGATACGACCATACAGGTATCGTATGACCTATGCAATATATGGATCATTCTTCAATATTAAAAAAGCACTCATATAGGAACTATTTTTTTTATATAAAAACTTTTACCAAAAGGGGGTAAACATTAAACATAAAATCCAACATAAGTGAACCCCTCACACCCACCCCCACGGTGCTACAAGGAGCTCAGTACTAGTTCACATATATTTGACCTTAACTGTTATCAATAAAAGCATTAACATCTGTGTCTATGTTAAGGCCATAAGGGGTATAGCAGCGCACCCTATGAATCCACGCCATCTCCATCTTGGATAGCTCCCTAACTAAAGATCCACCCCTCCAGTGGGCATTATACTTATCTATAGCTAGAAAGATTGTATTAGCCGAGTTACGATTGTGGACCATATCATAGTTTTTGAAGACAGAATTAAATTTGAAACCTCTTTTGATGTTTGTTATGTGCTCCCCCAAATGGACCTGCATAGCACGTTTGGTTCTGCCTATGTATTGGAGCCCGCATGGGCAATGGAGCAAATATACGACTCCAGTGGAGCTACATGTGATGAATGGTTCTATTTTGTGCTCACTAGAAGTACTAGTTGAAAAGAATGATAATGTCTTTTTATTTTTGATCAAGTTGAGTGTACAGATTTGGCACCTACGGCATTGGTGATAGCCTGAGAGGCCTTGAAAGAAAGATCATCTTTTCCCAGGAGGGTCCACTACATTGGGAGCAATAATGCTGCTCAACGAGGGGGCCCCCCTAAAAATTACCTGAGGTTTTTCAGGCAAGAAGGTATTAATCAATCCATCATTAGCCAACAAATGCCAATGTTTGCCTATAATCTTTTTGATTTGATAATGCTGAGTTGAATAAGCAGTGATGAAGGGGATAATGGGACCATCTCTCTTTTTCTTAGGGCCCATATCCAAAAATTCCGATCTGTCTCGTTTAGCCACTTCCTCTATTATGGTCTCCAGAGGGTCTCTTTCATAACCCTTCTCTAAAAACCTCTTTTTCAGGACATTCGCCTGGGTTCTATAATCTTCCACATTTGAGCAGTTGCGTCTCATCCTGACGAACTGACTCATAGGTACTGACTTGAGCCAGCTGTCCTTATGGCAGCTGTCAATGGGTATGAATGCATTTCGATCCGTCTGTTTAAAGTAAGTGATCATTTTGAAAGAATCTGTTCCCTTATAAATAGTCAAGTCCAAGAAATTGATTTTTTCCTGACTGGCTTTGTGGACAAACCTGATACCCCTCTCGTTATTATTTATGAGAGAGAAAAATTCATCCAATTCCAGCAAAGATCCTTCCCAGAGGAGGAGGACGTCATCTATATACCTGGCCCAAAAAAACAAATGTGGGCTGCGGTCCTTATAGATGACGTCCTCCTCCCACTTGGCCATAAAAAGGTTGGCCAAGCTAGGGGCGTACTTAGCGCCCATAGCCACACCTCGTTGTTGACGGTGATATCCTTGATTGAACCAAAAATAGTTGTGGTTCGCCGCAAAATCCAATAGCTCCATGATATAGTCTTGTTGTTTCAATGGAATTTTGGAAAAAGCATTAAAAAAGTATTTAACGGCTGCAAGTCCCAAATGATGTGGAATTATAGTATATAACGAAGTTACATCAGCTGTAACCAACCACATCTGACTGTTGGGTTTCAACTGAGACAAAAGATGGATCACATGCTTCGTGTCCTTTACATAGGAAGGCATTTGTTGTACTAGAGGTTGCAGAAAAAAATCTATGTACTTGCCCACCTGGGACATGACTGAGTCAATACTACTTACTATAGGTCGTCCCGGGGGGCAAGTCAAACTTTTATGGATTTTAGGCAAACAATACAATATCGGGACCCGTAGAGCCCTAGGGACCAGAAACGTTTTTTCTTTGTCATTAAGTATCCCTTCTTGGTATCCCTTTGTGACTAATTTTTCCAAATGTCCTTTGTATTTAACTACTGGATTACCAGGTAAGGGGGTGTATGTGTCTTGGTCACCTACAATATTAGACATTTCTTGTAAGTAGTCTTTCCTATCAAGAATCACTATCCCCCCCCCCCTTTATCCGCGGGCCGAATAACAATCCCCTTGTTATTACAAAGGGAATCCAATCCTTCTCTCAATGTGCTATCCGTCTTGTGGTTGACTACTTTGATGGAATCTAAGTCCCTAAGGACCACGTCTTTAAAAACCCTTAATGAAGGTGCCAGAGTACCTGGAGGGTTAAAGGTGGAAGCATTAGCTAATCCAGTATGTTGATATTCCTGTTGGACAGGTTGCCTCGGTCCCGCTGGAATATTAGCAAAATGTCTTTTAATATTGATCCTTCGGACGTACTTATGGACGTCCATATATGTCTGAAATTTATTGAATTTTTTGGGGGGTGCAAATTTCAGACCTTTATTCAATAATGCTAGTTCCGATTGGGTCAGAACTAAGAGCTACTAAGAGTGCTAAGATTGAAAATACCATCGGCCCTTATATTCTTTTCTTTTTTGGATCGAGCTCTCCTCCCCCCTATTGTTCCTCTTTGTTTTCTACTGGGCTTTTTTGTATCTGATTCGATCTGGGAAAACCCCAAGGGTGTGATTCTTGATTTCTGCCATGGGTGCTGTCAGCATAGTGATACTGACTGGGTTGTGTGTCATAACCATATTCATTATGCCTTGGTCGCTCACGACCATTATCAGAATACGGAGTTGTCCTATAATTTTGATACTGATTTTGGTTATGTTGTTGTACATATCTCCGCTCATGATTCCCACCTTGTCTTTGTTGTTGTTACTCTCCAGTATTACGTACATGCTGGCCCCCCCTATTAGGCACCAATGGTCTCTGGGGTGATTGGTATGATACTCGTCTACCTTTTTTGTTCTGTTTGTTGTTTACATAGGATTTCTTAGGAGTTCTTTGAGAACCTTTCATAATTGGAAGATGCTGGATCTGAACTGGGGGTTGTATTGGAATGTCACCTCCTTGCGCAGTAACTTCCATAGTAGGCTCCTGTCCATCATCCGCTTCCATAGCTAGTTTCCTCTGCCAAGCAAACACACTATTTGTTTGATAATCCCCATAATCTCTGTTATATTTTTTTCTTTTTTTTAATTTTTGCTCCCTTTCTTCTTTATCTAACGTTTTTAGTAGATTAATGGTTCTTTCTTTATATTCCTCTACTTCTTTATAAGGCAAAAGACTATCCTTGAGGGCTTTTATCTCACCATCCAGGATAGTCAATTAGCTCTTTTTTCTGGCCACCAAAAACCTTAGGAAGTTGACTCCTGCCTCATTAAAGTAACAGAACCACTCTTCCAGTTCCGATTCTCCTTTTTGGGGGCACACTTCCCACCTGAGGCTTCTTGGGACCATACTAGACTTGATATAGGTCTCTAGAAAAGCCACATCCCATTGAGTATGGATTTCAGAGATTGTTAGATTTTTTAATCTTACAAAAAATCCACCAAGATCATTCTCCCTCTCGTTGTACACTTCAAATACACCATCTGTATTGACTACCTTAGCTGCCCTGTATTCAAAGATATCCATTATGTGTACTACCAGAAAACCCCAACGGAACGCTTGTGGATAATTGGTGTAATTGATAATGCACACCAGATGGATACAAATCACTACAGATATATAAATGGAAAAATTCCGTCACTTCTGCATAAAACACAAATGAGTGTGTCCCACTGCTGCTATATAAAATGTATCACAAGCTCAATATGCAAAATATGTAAAAATACAGCGCTGTCAGCAAGAATATTAAGACATGTGAAAATTAATCGCCTGCCTAAAATATGAGTGTAAAAATCCAGCAGCAGTTAAAAATGTGAAAGCTAAGGTAGTCAATACAGATGGTGTATTTGAAGTGTACAACGAGAGGGAGAATGATCTTGGTGGATTTTTTGTAAGATTTAAAAATCTAACAATCTCTGAAATCCATACTCAATGGGATGTGGCTTTTCTAGAGACCTATATCAAGTCTAGTATGGTCCCAAGAAGCCTCAGGTGGGAAGTGTGCCCCCAAAAAGGAGAATCGGAACTGGAAGAGTGGTTCTGTTACTTTAATGAGGCAGGAGTCAACTTCCTAAGGTTTTTGGTGGCCAGAAAAAAGAGCTAATTGACTAGACTGGATGGTGAGATAAAAGCCCTCAAGGATAGTCTTTTGCCTTATAAAGAAGTAGAGGAACATAAAGAAAGAACCATTAATCTACTAAAAACATTAGATAAAGAAGAAAGGGAGCAAAAATTAAAAAAAAAAGAAAAAAATATAACAGAGATTATGGGGATTATCAAACAAATAGTGTGTTTGCTTGGCAGAGGAAACTAGCTATGGAAGCGGATGATGGACAGGAGCCTACTATGGAAGTTACCGCGCAAGGAGGTAACATTCCTATACAACCCCCAGTTCAGATCCAGCATCTTCCAATTATGAAAGGTTCTCAGAGAACTCCTAAGAAATCCTATGTAAACAACAAACAGAACAAAAAAGGTAGACGAGTATCATACCAATCACCCCAGAGACCATCGGTGCCTAATAGGGGGGGCCAGCATGTACGTAATACTGGAGGGCACCAACAACAAAGACAAGGTGGGAATCATGAGCGGAGATATGTACAACAACATAACCAACATAACCAAAATCAGTATCAAAATTATAGGACAACTCCGTATTCTGATAATGGTCGTGAGCGACCAAGGCATAATAAATATGGTTATGACACACAACCCAGTCAGTATCACTATGCTGATAACCCTCAGTATTATGATAGGGAGGGGAATGATGTGGTTCATGGGGTGGACACCCAAAACCGTTTTTAACCATTAAGAGATAGAGAAGGTTCGACACAATATGATAGAGGTGACCACTCCAATAAGGAACAGGGGTATTATAGATCAGTAAGAGATCGTCCTGTCAGCACCCATGGCAGAAATCAAGAATCACACCCTTGGGGTTTTCCCAGATCGAATCAGGGACAAAAAAGGCCAGTAGAAAACAAAGAGGAACAAGAGGGGGGAGGAGAGCACGATCCAGAAAAGAAAAAGTATAAGGGCCGATGGTATTTTCAATCTTAGCACTCAGGTTCTGACCCAATCGGAACTAGCATTATTGAATAAAGGTCTGAAATTTGCACCCCCCAAAAAATTAAACAAATTTCAGACATATATGGACGTCCATAAGTACGTCCAAAGGATCAATATTAAAAGACATTTTGCTAATATTCCAGCGGGACCGAGGATAGATAGATTCCATCAAAGTAGTCAACCACAAGACGGATAGCACATTAAGAGAAGGATTGGATTCCATTTGTAATAACAAGGGGATTGTTATTCGGCCCGTGGATAAAGGGGGGGGGATAGTGATTCTTGATAGGAAAGACTACTTACAAGAAATGTCTAATATTGTAGGTGACCAAGACACATACACCCCCTTACCTGGTAATCCAGTAGTTAAATACAAAGGACATTTGGAAAAATTAGTCACAAAGGGATACCAAGAAGGGATACTTAATGACAAAGAAAAAACTTTTCTGGTCCCTAGGGCTCTACAGGTCCCGATATTGTATTGTTTGCCTAAATCCATAAAAGTTTGACTTGCCCCCCGGGACGACCTATAGTAAGTGGTATTGACTCAGTCACGTCCCGGGTGGGCAAGTACATAGATTTTTTTCTGCAACCTCTAGTGCAACAAATGCCTTCCTATGTAAAGGACACGAAGCATGTGATCCATCTTTTGTCTCAGTTGAAACCCAACAGTCAGATGTGGTTGGTTACAGCTGATGTAACTTCGGTATATACTATAATTCCACATCATTTGGGACTTGCAGCCGTTAAATACTTTTTGAATGCTTTTTCCAAAATTCCATTGAAACAACAAGACTATATCATGGAGCTATTGGATTTTGCGGTGAACCACAACTATTTTTGGTTCAATCAAGGATATTACCATCAACAACGAGGTGTGGCTATGGGCGCTAAGTACGCCCCTAGCTTGGCCAACCTTTTTATGGCCAAGTGGGAGGAGGACGTCATCTATAAGGACCGCAGCCCACATTTGGTTTTTTGGGCCAGGTATATAGATGACGTCCTCCTCCTCTGGGAAGGATCTTTGCCGGAATTGAATGAATTGTTCTCTCTCATAAATAATAACGAGTGGGGTATCAGGTTTGTCCATGAAGCCAGTCAGGAAAAAATCAATTTCTTGGACTTGACTATTTATAAGGGAACAGATTCTTTCAAAACGATCACTTACTTTAAACAGACGGATTGAAATGCATTCATACCCCTTGACAGCTGCCATAAGGACAGTTGGCTCAAGTCAGTACCTATGAGTCAGTTCGTCAGGATGAGACGCAACTGCTCAAATGTGGAAGATTATAGAACCCAGGCAAATGTCCTGAAAAAGAGGTTTTTGGAGAAGGGTTATGAAAGAGACCCTCTGGAGACCATCATAGAGGAAGTGGCTAAACGAGACAGATCGGAATTTTTGGATATGGGCCCTAAGAAAAAGAGAGATGGTCCCATTATCCCCTTCATCACTGCTTATTCAACTCAGCATTATCAAATCAAAAAGATTATAGGCAAACATTGGCATTTGTTGGCTAATGATGGATTGATTAATACCTTCTTGCCTGAAAAACCTCAGGTAATTTTTAGGGGGGCTCCCTCGTTGAGGAGCATTATTGCTCCCAATGTAGTGGACCCTCCTGGGAAAAGATTATCTTTCTTTCAAGGCCTCTCAGGCTATCACCAATGCTGTAGGTGCCAAATCTGTACACTCAACTTGATCAAAAATAAAAAGACATTATCACTCTTTTCAACTAGTACTTCTAGTGAGCACAAAATAGAACCATTCATAACATGTAGCTCCACTGGAGTCGTATATTTGCTCCAATGCCCATGCGGGCTCCAATACATAGGCAGAACCAAACGTGCTATGCAGGTCCGTTTGGGGGAGCACATAACCAACATCAAAACAGGTTTCAAATTTCATTCAGTCTCCAAACACTATGATATGGTCCACAATCGTAACCCAGCTAATACAATCTTTCTAGCTATAGATAAGTATAATGCCCACTGGAGGGGTGGATCTTTAGTTAAGGAGCTATCCAAGATGGAGATGGCGTGGATCCATAGGGTGCGCTGCTATACCCCTTATGGCCTTAACATAGACACAGATGTTAATTCTTTTATTGATAACAGTTAAGGTCAAATATATGTGAACTAGTCCTGAGCTCCTTGTAGCACCGTGGGGGTGGGTGTGAGGGGTTCACTTATGTTGGATTTTATGTTTTATGTTTACCCCCTTTTGGTAAAAGTTTTTATATAAAAAAAATAGTTCCTATATGAGTGCTTTTTTAATATTGAAGAACGATCCATATATTGCATAGGTCATACGATACCTGTATGGTCGTATCACATTTTTTGGCCTATGGGACTATTATGATTAGTTCTCATCAATTTTCTGATGGTCCAATAGGCCTAGGATGGTTTAATACATACAGTTTTGATTTTTTCTTTTTCGCCTTTTTTCTTTTTTCTCTTTCCCTTTAGCACAGGCGTGGTAGTGGATTATGTATCCCACACGAGTGGAAAACAAAAAAAAAAACATTTTTGTTTTGAATTTTAACCTCAGATAACTTGATGATATGACTAATAATATAAAGATGTCAGAAGCCATGCCATATAGAGTTTGACCACTAGATGCCACTATTCCGGTTTATCGATTATATTTAATTAATACCAGTAATTTAACAGTATAAAGTGTGGTGTATATAATCCAGTTTTGAACAATTTCTTACATTTTATAAACAATTTGGTGGAAATCAGAGCATACTCTTACTTAAGGGAAGTTATCTAAGTTCAGCAGCTTTTTCCCTGTTAGTTCACTGGCGTTTGCCCATTTGCAATATGGCGGCATCCGCATCATGACTGCTTGGACCTCAGGACTGGGCGGTCTCTTCCTGGAATAATAAGCATATAAGGTGGTGATCAGCACGCCGCCCGTGCACCTGGATGACGTCAGGTTTTATGAAATGGCGTCGGAAGAGCGGCGTGCTGATGCCACCTGAATACAAACACGCAGTCCCGGAAGCTACGGGCGTTCGTTTTTGAGAGAGCCGGCTGGCTCGAATAATATTTGATGCCATACAAATCTGGATGTGTGTAAGTGCATTACTTTTTTTTATGAATAAAAGTACAATACGTTTTTACACTATGGGAGCCCTCTTCTCTTTTATGTGTATGGTGACTGGCAATTGAGATGCTGTCTGTGGGCCAATTGAGAAAATTTAAAGAGGATTAGAGCTGATGGTATATCTACTTCATCCTGAGACTGTGGCTGGGTTATAAGCCAAAAGGCGCATACGATCTCCTGACCAGAGATTAAGGGAGCTGGTAAGAGGCAGTTGTTTTAAAGGTGGAGGACTGTCCTATCCTTAACACTATCTTCTGCGGTGGATTTAAGTGTGATGTCACCTTTGCTTGGGATGAAGATGCATGTCGTATTGTGATCTCCCACTGAGGGATAATTAACATCTGTTCAATCTCTTATATGGACTCAAGAAATATGTTTGCATTTATTTGCCTTTGATATTATTTTTAGCGCAGTTTTTTCTGTTACATAATGTATTCCCCATATACCTGTGGGGTTTAATTGTTCTCTTTTGAACCACCTGTAACTGTAACTATTATATGTACTTTTGTATGTTTTTTTTATCTATGTCCTATTTCTCAATAAATTTATATTTTTTATATTTACCTTGTCTGAATCCCTGGGTACCGAGTCCTCAACATTCTCATTGTCGTGGGGCAATATTTTGGAGTAGCCCCTGACACATCTCTTTCCCACTATCCTAATACCAAGGATGATGGTACCCGCCCTTATTCCTTTAATTACCTAGTTTGAGGCAATATCCTATATTGCAATCAGGGTATCTCCCAGGAATAATAATACATCAGCATATGCTATTTTATGCATCCCTGACACCCTCTGAAATCCATGGATATTAGCTGATGACCTGATGGCTATAGCTAATGGCTCCATCACTAAAGCGAAAACCAGGGGTGATAAAGGACACCCCTGTCATATCCCATGGGTCAAAGGAAACACCTCAGAGCATACGTTGTTTATAAAAGCCTTACCCAATTAACAAAATTAGGGCCTATCTGAAAAGCAGCCAAGACCTGCCACAAGTAATACCATTCAAGGCTGTCGAAGGCCTTGACTGCGTCCAGAGGTAATATTGCTCTTGAACCCTTATTAATCGTCGGAACTTGAAGGTTTACGTATACCCTCCATATATTTATACTGGTTGACCTATTTGGTATAAACCCTGCCTGATACGGATGGATACATTTAATTATTTTTTCAACCTCATAGCCAGAATCTTTGCCAACATTTTTACATATGTGCATAGCAATGCTATAGGCCTATAAGAGGCAGGGTTAAGTGGATCTGTTCCTTCTTTTGTCAGGACAATAATGGTGGAATCCCTCTTGTATGGAGGTGGCATGTCCTCGTCAAATGCTCCTTTAAATGTTTTTAGCAGCATTTCACCATAGCTTTGGATATTTCTGCTGGCAGACCACCCGGCCCTGGAGACTTCTGATTTGCCAGGGGTAATACCGCCTGCCTCACCTCCTCTAATCCTAGGGGGGCATCCAATGCCTCCCTGTCCTCCCCAGAGAGGCATGGGATCTTCAGGTACCTAAAGAATTTCCACATCTCCCCTTCTGTATCCCTACCTTACAGCCTTTCATAATATTTTTTAAATGTATCTACGATTTCTGGTGATCCTGCCCCCAGCTGTCATAATAGTGGGTATAACTGTGGTAGATGTATTTGCCCTCACCAATTGGGCCAATAGATGGCCTGCACTTTCCCCCTCTACATAATAAGTTGCTGTTTCAAAAGACAGCATTACTATCTGCTTTTGCCAGGAGCACACCTTTATACTCTTGTTGTATTTTTACCCAATCAAGAAGCACCTTTGGGGGATGGTCTTGCTATGTATTGTCTTTTCACCTCTTTGACCTTATTCATGATAAGTTTTTCCTTTTCTCTAGTGCCTCTTTACTTTTACTACACATTGTATTAGCATCCCACCGAGAGATGCCTTAAGGGTATCCCAAACCACCCCCAGAGGTGCCGTGCCAGTATTCATACTCACAAACTTTGCTAGGGATGACATCACTCCCTCCTCTTCCCCTTTTATCTCTAACCAGTATGGCCTTATTTTCCATTCCCCCTTACAGTAATGCTCCCCCTAGCTTACGGACAACACTAATGGAGAGTGACCTGAGAGACCCCTAGGCAGGTTTGTTTATACTTTTAAAAGAGTGCAATATATCCTCACTAGGAATGGGCTTTATGTTCAGGTCGAACATGAGTTCGACTCGAACATTGGCTGTTCGCCGAAAAGCGAACAATTTGGGGTGTTTGCGGCAAATTCAAAAGTCGCGGAACACCCTTTAAAAGTCTATGGGAGAAATCAAAAGTGCTAATTTTAAAGGCTTATATGCAAGTTATTGTCATAAAAAGTGTTTGGTGACCTGAGTCCTGCCCCAGGGGACATGTATTAGTGCAAAAAAAGTTTTAAAAACAGCCGTTTTTTCGGGAGCAGTGATTTTAATAATGCTTAAAGTGAAACAATAAAAGTGTAATATTCCTTTAAATTTCGTACCTGGGGGGTGTCTATAGTATGCCTGTAAAGTGGCGCATGTTTTCCGTATTTAGAACAGTCCGAGTGCAAAATGAAATTTCTAAAGGAAAAATGTCATTTAAAAGTACTAGCGCTAGTGCAGGCTATAATGAATTGTCGGTCCGGCAATACACATAAAAGTTCATTGATAAAAACGGCATGGGATTTCCCAGGGGAACCCCGAACCAAAATTTAAAAAAAAAAAAAAAAATGTGTGGGGGTCTCCCCAAATTCCATACCAGGCCCTTCAGGTCTGGTATGGATATTAAGGGGAACCCCTCGGCAAAATTTTTTAAAAAATGGCGTGGGGGTCCCCCACAAGTTTGTGACTCCGCCCCCCTCTGACAATACGGGGAAAGCCATAGGGAAGTCCCTGTGTGTCAGAGGAGGGCGGGGTCACCGGATGGACCCACCCTCCATTATATTAGAACTGTCACCTGAACAGAAGCGTCACACAGCGGAAGACTCCCACTGAGGCAGATTGTGCAGAGGACTAAGCGGAGCAGAAGCCGGAGGAAGATGCCGGACGAGAAGACCGGAGGATGAAGCTGAGGAAGAAGCACCAACCGAACACCGAAGGAAGACCAGAAGAAAGAAGATGGAAGAAGAAGCGGGGAAAGAAGAAGAAATTAATAAAGGAGTTGTCAAAAACCGTCTCTTGTCTTTTTTAACCTTTTTGACACCTTTTGTGAAATGGTAGGGGTACATTTATACCCCATTACCAATTCACACGGGGGGGTGGGATCTGGGGGTCCCCTTGTTAAAGGGGGATTCCAGATTCTGATAAGCCCCCTTCCCGCAGACCCCCACAACCGCCGGGCAAGGGTTGTGGGGATGAGGCCCTTCTCCCCATCAACATGGGGACAAGGTGCTTTGGGGGGCCGCTACCCCAAAGCACCCTCCCAATGTTGAGGGCATGTGGCCTGGTACGGTTCATGAGGGGGGGCGCTCTCTCGTCCCCCCTCTTTTCCTGTGGCCTGCAAGGTTGCATGCTCGGATAAGAGTCTGGTATGGATTTTTGGGGGGACCCCACGCCATTTTTTTAAAAATTTTGGCGTGAGGTTCCCCTTAAAATCCATACCAGACCTTAAAGGCCTGGTATAGATTTTGAGGGGGACCCCCCACGCATTTTTTTTTTTTTTAATATTGGCGCGGGGTTCCCCTTAATACCCATACCAGACCTGAAGGGCCTGGTATGGAATTTAGGGGGCCCCCACGCATTTTTTTTTTTTTTTCGTTCAGGGTTCCCCTGGGAAATCCCATGCAGTTTTTATCAATGAACTTTTATGTGTATTGCCGGACCGACAATTCATTATAGCCGGCGCTAGCACTAGTACTTTTAAATGACTTTTTTTCCTTTAGAAATGTCATTTTACACTCGGACTGTTCTAAACATGGGAAACATGTGCCACTTTACAGGCATACTATAGACACCCCCCAGGTACGAAATTTAAAGGAATATTTCACTTTTATTGTTTCACTTTAAGCTTTATTAAAATCACTGCTCCCGAAAAAACGTCCGTTTTTAAAATTTTTTTTTGCACTGATACATGTCCCCTGGGGCAGGGCCCAGGTCCCCAAAACACTTTTTATGACAATAACTCGCATATAAGCCTTTAAAATTAGCACTTTTGATTTTTCATGTTCATGTCCCATAGACTTTAATGGTGTTCGTGTGTTCGAACAAAGTTTTTGCCAGTTCGCATGTTCTGGATGCGAACCGAACGGGGGGGTGTTCGACCCATCCCTAATCTTCACTAACCAAAACCAGATCAATCCTGGAGAGTGTAGAATGGGTTTTCGAGAAACAGGAATATTGCTGTTCAGTTGGATTTCGGATTTCTCAACCTCCATATACCCCTCAATCCTAATTCTCCTATTTGAGAGGATGTATTATCAGCCTCTTTTCCTATCTACTTTCCTGGTAAACACCTATTTACCCTCCCATCTAATACCATGTTGAAATCTCCCACCACCATTATCGGGATGTCAGGCTTGTCAGAGATGACTTTCATCAACTGATATAGAACCTCGGCCTTAAACGGAGGAGGGAGATACAGTATATATTAGCCAAAATGCATGCCATATTCCCAAAGTACAATATAAAAAGATATACCGGCCTCTCTTATCTATACTATTCTGACTACAGGAGAACTCCACACCTGACCCAATTAAAATACTCACACCTGTAGAATACGAGGTGTATATTGAATGATATTGGATTTGACAGTTTCTCCCTTTAAATACAATATTGTCTCTTTTGGTAGGTGCGTCTCCTGTAGGCAGAGTACCGAGGCTTTATAAACTAATACCACTGAGAAAATAGCTACTCTTTGTAGGATCTTCTAATCTGTGAACATTACAGGAGCATATATTCACAAAAAAATCAATTGTTAATAACTTTCCTTGAGATAGAGAGATATATATACATATATACATACATATATATAGATATAATATATAGTGAGTTTGTGTACTTTAGACATGTTTCTCAAATTTTTTTACAGTGCATTTAAAAAAGAAGAAAACAACCCTACCTATCTACTCACCACACCCTTTCTCTCTCCACCCCTGGCCCCCACTAGGGCTGTGCCAAAAACATTTAACTCGAATATGTCTTAAGCAATACTTCTTATCCATCCACATAGGAAAAAATAAAATTAAAAAATGAATAAGAGACATCAGACAAACAACGAAAGACACTTTCACACTTGCCACACCTGGCCCTCACTAGGCATATACAAGGGGCATTTAAAGTGAACCTTTCCTGTGACCAATGTGACATTTACTTTCTCCCTTTTCCCCCCCATGTTCTTTCCTACCTGCATCCCTATCATAAACCACCTAAAAAAATAAAAGAATAAATAAAATAAAATTCAAAAAATTCCCAAAAAGGGAAACACATCTACCATGCCCCTTCCCATAGTATAACTCCCCTCCCCTGCTCCTAACTGAATGATAGTTAATAAATCACTGTTTCAAAACTAAACCCATTATGCAACCTAAATGAACATTTGGACTTTACTCTATATTCTATTAATTGCTTCGTATTTTTATTTTATTTTTTTTTTCGTTTTTTTTCAGCCATGCTAGTGCCTCATATGGTGTGTTCAAAAAGTGTGTTCACCAAGTGCCGCTACTCACAGCCGTGAGGGATACAGCATAGCATGTGTGATTTTTTAATTGCTGCTGTTTTTTTTTTTATCTCAACAAACTTGGCTCCTTTCTTCTGCACTTTTGGGGAAAAGTCTGGGAAAAAATAAAACTTTAGCTCCATTGTAGTGTATGTCCCTCCTTTCTCTTGCTTTCTGAAGTATAATTACCTTAACCTTAAAATAAAGCATTCTTACCAGGAATGACCTAAGCTGATCCCCTAGCAGTGGCACTCTGTATGGGGCTCTATGCACTCTATTGCAAAGTAGGGGTAGAAAGATTCTTTCCCAAAGATTTCAATATGCTATTTCTCCATGAAGACTACAGGATTAGGGCCCTCACAGCGCTCAGGGAGCCCAAAAATTCTCATTGTTTCTGCACACTCTGTTTTCCATATCCTCCATTTTAAAGGTATAGGCATTAACTTTTTTGCTGATTACTCTGATCCTGTTTTAATGGATTCAAATCATCCTCCACAAAGCTCATCCTCCCCTCTAGGGCTGTAGTCTATTCCCGCACTTTCTGCAAATCATGTCTCAAGAAATTCATCTGCTCTTATACCTCTAAGTTGTTCAGTCATTTCAAATAGAGATTTTACAAGAGTTCACCGCCTGCAGAACTTCCTTTAAGGAGGGTTCTTCCCTCACGGCAGCCCCTACTACTACAAAAGATAACACTGGGTTCTCCTTTTCCACTGCTGCCTCTGCTCCTACACCAATCCAGTGTTGACACAAAAAAAAGAGGAAAGTGCACAAAAGATAAGCCAGGTCCATAAATCATTGAGGATACAAAATAAGGTAGTACTGAGTATTACCAGGGAGGCGGACTTTTTAGGCTAAGAACCAGTGGAGAAGATATAGCAGTATAAAAAAATATACATTTATTTAAAAATACAATATCTAAAAAACAATGACAATTGTAACATATAGCATCTATGATTATTGTGCAGTGAGCCCTTGTATGTCTACGCGTTTCACCGTTAGGCTTCCTCAGGACACGGCCAAGGTTCACAGATGAGACAGAGAAGGAAATATGTCTCTCTATCTAGAATGAGATATAATGTCATTAGACACACACAACTAACACATAAACAAACTGTTAACGATAAAAATCAAGCATAAGCATGCAAGCATAGGAAAGAACACCAAGCCGGTACCTTAAATTGGAATGCAAAATTATGCAAGTCACGGTAGCATGAGAAAGTTCAATCAGCAGTAAGAAAGCTGAAATTAAAGCAAATGCAACCAGCGTTAATCAGCGAGAATATGCATTTGGGCAGAGAAAACTTTATAGGATTGTTAAAGAATGAGACTTACTATATTAGATATAGCTAAATATCTCAGCAGAGGCATGTAAACAATATTCCTAATTAAGGGAGCAGCCATTAGAGGGAGGAGGGCCAACACCGGATTCACCACTTAGATTCTGGATTTAGTATCAGCAATGCTGAAGGCTCAATACAATCCCATCGCTGCATCTATAAGCATATAATGACAGATTAAGCGAAATATAGTAATCTCATGTAGAAATTTTACTGCAGCAATGGTGATAGCATATAGGGTGTTTGATGCAGCAAGGGCCAAGTGATAGTATATAGCAAAGTACTTACATTCAGGATACAACTAATCCAGCGCGCCCCTGGGAGACAGCAATACACTGCACACAGGACTAGCAGCAGCTGACAGATATTTATATCCTTGATCAGTCACAGCTGATCCTGAGAACTAGCATCATGTGATTCCAGGATAGCAGATTGAATTATGGGGATTGTAGGCCAACAGCAACAAAGCTTTCTGCACATATGCAGGAAGGTATCCCGAAAAAAAAAAAAATCCTATCTGTGAAGAGAGCTGAACGAGTACAGCGTCCGAGCGAGAAGACCTCGCACATACGCCGGCTCTTAGTGCATTGTGGGCATTGTAGGATAGTGCCTCTGTCCATTACTAGACTTTCGATCTGTATCGAAATAGGCAGATTGCCAGTGTTGCAGTGACATCGCTATCTAGAAAACGCATGAACCTCCAGAACTCTGCGTAATCATTGTTGTCTCAGCTATGATTAGCAAAGGTCAGCAGGTGCTAAACAGTAAAAAATCTCTTTAAAAATATACCGTGATCAGTATGCTACACCATCGCTATCTAGAAAACGCATGAATCTCCGCGCAATCATTGTTGTCTCAGCTATAATTAGCAAAGGTCAGCAGGTGCTAGACAGTAAAAAATCTCTTTAAAAAATACCGTGATCAGTATGCTACCCCAGACATACATATCTGAGGAGCTGCATACTTGAAAGTAGATGAACAGCAGGTACTCAGCTTCAGATATTCCATCAATATCGCTCACAGGTGGATGGCGCATGATACATCATAAAAACAGAACAAAGATGCATATAACACAGTATATAAACAAAATGATACACATATATATTAGAACAATGTCTAGACCATGCGTGAATTCTCCAAATCACATTCGTTTATGATTAATGCTCATTATGCGTACATGACATTATATCGGTATATATGTCGATATCTCCATTCAAATCATCTACCAAACCTTACAAATGATACAAATACGGACTAAGTCTGTTTAACATATGTTACCTTATCTAAAAGGAACAGAAAGGGGAAAAGGAGGGATAGGGGGGAAATAGGGAAGCAATTGAGGAGGGATACACAAGAGCTGCAAGTGAAGCAAATCGCATGGTACAACATAGGATGACCGTATTAGAGAAAGGGTTTGAAACTGATCATGTCATTCATGCCTGGATAGACCGTGGCTCGTAACTTATGTATCCATTGTGTTTCACGCTGGAGTACTTTTTTATCAAAATCGCCCCCACGGGGGTCTGCGTAGACAATGTCAAGAGCTGCAAATTTAAACATCACGGGGTCATACATATGCTTGAAGGCTATGTGATAACCCATTGTGGTGTTTAAAAGACCATTTGTAGCATAGTATACGTGTTCTTTAATTCTTCTTCAGAAGGGCCTAATGGTTTTTCCCACATAGAAGGCTCCACATGGACAAAAGATAATGTAAATAACTCCTTGAGTTTGACATGTGATGTGGTGCCGTAGGACGTGTGTGTGTCCATTTGGGAGAGGAACCGAAGAGTCCTGTCAGTAGCAAATTGCAAAAGTCGAATTTGCCACATTTAAAGAGGCCCACAGGGGATTCTGTTGCATCAGTGGCTTTGCAATAGTGACTTCGTACTAGACGGTCTTTTATGGATCTTGCTCGCTGAAAAGTAATCTCGGGGCGGGATCCTATATACTTACTGATGGTGGGATCAGTAGTTAGAATGTGCCAATGTTTTTGGATAGTTGAACGTATGGTTTGATGTTGGTCAGAATAGGTTGTGATGAACCTAACTACCTCTGAATTAGTTTTTTTGGTTCCGGAAACAGCAGGGCGTTTCTCGGTTTGGTTATAGCTTTTTTAAAAGCTTTTTTGAGAGTGATTTTGGTGTATCCTCCCGCTAAGAGACGCTGATAAAGAAGGTCTGCTTCATATTTGACGCTGTACTCGTTCAGCTCTCTTCATCGATAGTATTTTTTTTTTTTTTTTCGGGATATCTTCCTGCATATGTGCAGAAAGCTTTGTTGCTGTTCGCCTACAATCCCCATAATTCAATCTGCTATCCTGGAATCACATGATGCTAGTTCTCAGGATCAGCTGTGACTGATCAAGGATATAAATATCTGTCAGCTGCTGCTAGTCCTGTGTGCAAGTGTATTGCTGTCTCTCAGGGGCACGCTGGATTAGTTGTATCCTGAATGTAAGTACTTAGCTATATACTATCACTTGGCCCTTGCTGCATCAAACACCCTATATGCTATAGAAAAAATTGTTTGCGCTGCGCTTGATATCAAAAAAATAAAATAGAATCGGTATCAAAGATCACTAATATATAGATATCGAATACAACATGCAAATTTCCTATATATAGTATGTACCTTAACCTCTATATTATGCTTACATATCAAACAATAAGAGTGCAATGTGCATGTACACTCACGCCAAAGCAAACTCGATCAAGTGATATATCAGATAACATGCAATGTCTCGCATCTAGTGTAGCATGCAAAGAATCAAATCACTTAAACATGAAATAACATAAAAGTGCTCAGTGCTTTTTAAACGCAGTCAAAATAATCTGCGCTTAGTGATCTCTCCATAATAAAGTGTCCATAAAATGTCCCAAATAAAAGTGCATCTGTGTTCAGCGAAATCCAACACATCCAGTGCAAAATGAATCCGAGTGCTGCAATCAACCGTGATGAATCCTGGAAAACCCCCCCAAAGTGATTGCGCTCACCTCTGAGCGTGTGACACAGTGGCTAGCTATGTCAAATCACGCTTGGTAGCCACTCATTGGGCTCTGCAAGGTCATATAGATACGATCTCCACTCACTCTAGGTTGACAAGGCTCCATAGACATCCATATATAGAATGAAGAGAGACTACATAGTGTAATACTATCAACCACTCTTTTATTAATATATAAAATCGCTTCCCACAAAGGGGTACTCACATTCTCCTGGTGCTGTTGTGCACCAGACAATAAAGCGCCGTGTAAAAATCGGTAGTTAATGTGCCGCAGGGTATGTTTTTCCTCCCAGCTCAGCTGTGTGCTTCTCGTCCGTCCTGGCCCCTCCGTCCTCTCCTTACCACCACTGACTGTAGCCCTCTTATTTTAGATCTTAGGGCGAGAGGGATCTTCTGTTAGAACTGAAACGATTTCCCTTTCACGTTGATATAAAATATTTAAAATATAATCTATATTTCTCCCACTTGCTCCTCAAAGATGTCTGGTTTTTCCTATAAATATGCAGGGTACATCAGTTAACCAAGGGTGATCAGCCCTTCACTCGCCAGCACATGTCTGAACAGCTAAAACAGGCCTAAAAGAATTTGCATTGACAATACAATAAACTTTAACACATATAACATATCCCAGGCAGCCAATACTGAGTCCCCGAGGTTAGATGCTGAGAAGGCCTTCGACTCGGTAGAATAGAAATTCCTCTGGCGGGTTCTTGAGAGATTTAACTTTGGCCCCGATATATCTCCTGGATAAAACTACTTTACCAAAACCCCCCAGCAAGAGTAAGAACAAACGGCCTCTTACCACCAAACTTCTCCCTAGGCAGGGGCAACAGACAAGGCTGTCCCCTATCTCCGGGACTATTTGCCCTAGCCATAGGACCCCTTGCTATCCTCCTGCAAACCTCTGCCTCCATTAAAGGTATCCGGGTGGGTCCCCTGACTGAACAAATCTCCCTGCATGCTGACGATGCCCTAATATACCTCCCATCCACCTCCCTAGAAGAAGCCCTGTGGCTTATCAACCATTATGGCTCCTTCTCAGGCGTCGGGATCAACTGGGATAAGTCCATACTTTTCCCATTGCTCCAGACAACCCCCCCCCCTTTAACAACCCTTAAAATGTGTCACTAAATTTCGTTACCTAGGAATAGACGTCCAGAGAGACCTTGCCCAGTATCTATCCAACAACGTCTACCTGGTACTTCAACGTCTCACCTCTAAATGCCAAACCTGGAAATCCCTGCCCCTCACTCCGGTCGGAAGGATCAATCTACTTAAAATGACATTCCTTCCCAAATTCCTATATGTGTTTCGCAATACCCCTGCCCCCATTCCCAACTCTTTCAAAAACTAGACCAAATAATCACCACTTTCATTTTGGCAGGAGCCGCTCCTAGAATTGCTAGATATACCCTCCAGCTCCCCCTCTCCCTCTGGGGGACTGGCACTTCCCTCTTTCAAACATGATTACTGGGCGGCAGTTATTGTAACAGTGAGATGGTGGTTCACCCAATCTCACTCTAACCCTTCAGTGAACCTGGAGGCAGCAATCTTGGGGTCCAAGATTACCAAGGCTAATACCATCTCGCCATACAAACCACTGTGGGGCAACCCAAAGCAGAGTCCCTTACAGTCCATCCCAGATCCAGCCCTCTGGGTCAGATACCAAATCAAGACTCTAAAACACATAATGCCAGAGGGTACACTACACTGCGAATGGGCTAAGAGCTGATACCAAGACAGGCAGGGGAAAACATGAAAAACGTTAGGTGGTACTGTGCTACGGGATCCACAAACACAATTGACAAGAAGATAGAATAGGATAAAAAATAGAATAGGCAAATCAATGCCTTAGTGTTCCAAAAGAGGAATCTGCTGCCTCTACAAATAACTGCCACCTAAGTGGAGCAAGAGATATATTGGAAAAGGTGTAGGCGTGGCGCTGTTTAGTAGGACTGTTTCTGGTCTTCATACCACAGGGAGTACAACACATTATTGACATAGTGCACCAGGGGATGTAGCACTAAAGGCTGTTTTTAACCAAATGGTACATGGCTGATCGTTATATCTATTCAAAGTTTTGCATTTATATAAATTAGACCCATATCATTCTATTCCCACCTTTATTGAGGTATACCACCAGGTCCTAATCCTAAGTATTTTCCTATATATCTTTGATTAGACCATAGGAGAAACAGCGCCACGCCTACACCTTTTCCAATATAGGGGAAAACATGGAACTGAGGAGAGAGGGGAAACAAAAACATGGTGAGATAAGCTTACCCCCGTCAGTACAATATGCTCTCTGCAGCTCCTCCCTCAACTCATCCCCCCCACCTTTAGTCCCTGTTCCCTTACCCTATAATCCCCCTTCCTTCCATATCCCCCCCTAGAGATGGAAGATCACCAACATCTAGTGTCAAACCTTGTTTTTGATAGTAAGGATAGGTGAATAACAGTTTGATTTGCATGCACATGCATGCCTGATCTATAGCTGGTTCTTTGGTGAATCTCCCCTCCCCTTATAACACACTCTTGTTACATAGTTAGTAAGGTTGATTAAAGACACCAGTCCATCCAGTTCAACCTGAGTGAGTGTTGGTGCACGTCCACAATTGTACCCATCCCTATACATTGGCCCTATACATTGTGAGCCATCAAGATGCCCATCTATTATTATTTATTTAAGATACCCATATAGCGCTGTCAATTTTTATGCAGTGCTCCACACACACATCGGTCCCCACCCCCAAGGAGCCGACAATCACACTAGGGCCAATTTATTATGGACAGAAGCCAATTAACCAATTAACCCACCAGCATGTCTTTGGAGTGTGGGAGGAAACCGGAGTACTCAGAGGAAACCCACGCAGGCACAGGGAGAACATGCAAACTTCAGGCAGGTAGTGTCGTGGTTGGGATTCGAACCAGCGACTCTTTTTACTGCTAGGCAAGAGTGCTACCCACTACACCACTGTGCTGCCTCAATTCTTGTGATACTTTAACCTGAAAGAATGTTTATGCACTGATATTGCTGTACAAAATTTGTATACTGTACTGTTAATTTGATACAACATGTTTCTCCTAATGGAGACAAATAAAAAATTATCTGTTAAAAAAAAACAAAAAAACTTTAACACATACACATATACCAGCCAAAGATACACACCAGATATGCGTGTCTGCTCACTGATGGAATATTTCACAGAACTATCAGGACCACTCAAGCAGGGCTTCAGAATTCATGAAACAACGCAAATCTTACATAGTTACATAGTAGGTGAGGTTGAAAAAAGACACAAGTCCATCAAGTCCAACCTATGTTTGTGATTATATGTCAGTATTACATTGTATATCCCTGTACATTGCGGTCATTCAGGTGCTTATCTAATAGTTTCTTGAAACTATCAATGCCCCCCGCTGAAAACACCTCCTGTGGAAGGGAATTCCACAACCTTGCCGTTCTTACAGTAAAGAACCCTCTACGTAGTTTAAGGTTAAACCTCTTTTCTTCTAATTTTAATGAGTGGCCAGGAGTCTTGTTAAACTCCCTTCTGCAAAAAAGTTTTATTGTGGGGTCACCAGTATGGTATTTGTATATTGAAATCATATCCCCTCTCAAGCGTCTCTTCTCCAGAGATAATCAGTTCAGTGCTCGTAACATTTCCTCATAACTAATATCCTACTGAGCCCTTTATTAGCTTTGTTGCCCTTCTTTGTACTTGCTCCATTTCCAGTACATCCTTCCCGAGGACTGGCGCCCAGAACTGGACAACATACTCTAGGTGCGGCTGGACCAGAGTCTTGTTAAGCGGGAGAATTATCATTTTATCTCTGGAATACCCTTTTTAATGAATGTCAATATTCTGTTTGCTTTGTTAGCAGCAGCTTGGCATTGCATGTCTTTGCTGAGCCTATCATCTACTAGGACCCCCAGGTCCTTTTCCATCCTAGAGGTTCTCCCCCCAGTGTATAGATTGCATTCATATTTTTGCCACCCAAATGCATTATTTTACATTTTTCTACATTGAACATCATTTGCCATATAGTTGCCCACCCCATTAATTTGTTCAGATCTTTTTGCAAGGTTTCCACATCCTACGGAGAAGTTATTGCCCTGCTTAGCTTAGTATCGTCTGCAAATACAGAGATTGAACTATTTACCCCATCCTCCAGATAGTTTATGAACATATTAAACAGGATTGGTCCCAGCACAGAACCCTGGGGGACCCCACTACCCACCCCTGACCATTCTGAGTACTCCCCATTTATCATCACCCTCTGAACTTGCCCTTGTAGTCAGTTTTCCATCCATGTACTCACCCTATGGGCCACACCAACGGACCTTATTTTGTACAGTAAACGTTTATGGGGAACTGTGTCAAATGCTTTTGCAAAATCCAGATACACCTCGTCTATGGGTCTTCCTTTATCTAGATGGCAACTCACCTCCTCATAGAAGGTTAAAAAATTGGTTTGACAAGAAGGATTCTTCATGAATCCATGCTGATTACTGCTAATGATACCATTCTTATTACTAAAATCTTGTATATAGTCCCTTATATCATCACCTTCAAGAGTTTACATACTATTGATGTTAGGCTAACTGGTCTGTAATTCCCAGTGATGTATTTTGGGCCCTGTTTAAATATTGGTGCTACATTGGCTTTTCTCCAATCAGCTGGTACCATTCCAGTCAGTAGACTGTCAGTAAAAATTAGGAACAATGGTCTGGCAATTACTTGACTGAGTTCCCTAAGTACCCTCGGGTGCAAGCCATCTGGTCCCGGTGATTTATTAATGTTAAGTTTTCCAAGTCTAATTTCAATTCTGTCATCTGTTAACCATGGAGGTGCTTCCTGTGATGTGTCATGAGGATAAACACTGCAGTTTTGGTTACTGAAGCCCCCGATTCCCTCGTGAAGACTGAGGAAAAGAATAAACTCAATACCTTTGCCATCTCCCCATCCTTTGTAACCAGATGTCCTTCCTCATTCTTTATGGGGCCAATATGGTCTGTCCTCCCTTTTTTTTTCAAATATAAGTTTATTCAGGCATAAGAAAGGGCATTGCCCCAATGTAACATCATGAACAAGAATAAAATTCAAGGACGCAGCCTCTCACAACATCATAACTGAGAACACAACAATATTTTCTTCCATTACAGAGACATATACATTCTGCAGAGCTATGTATAAAGTGTTCAACATTGCCGCATTTCCTATATATATCTGGACGTCCCTTTCCTTCTGCCATTTTCCTTGTTCAAAACAGTAGATAAAAGAGAGTAGAAAGACTATAAAGAGGAAAGGAGAGAGGTGGGGGAGAAGGGGGGGTGCAGAAAGTGGGGGAGAGGGGTGTGGGGAGGGGAGGGATACATGGAGGCTGTGCATGCACTTGACTTGGGGCATATGTGTCAATTTATGAGGTCGGGTGCCTTCAGTCACCCGCCAGGAGATTCTGTCCCTCGTTGGAGAATATAAACATCAGCCAATTCGACCAGGTTTTGGTGTATAGATAATTTTGATGTTGGGTCGTGAGGATAAGATCCTCCATTTTCCTGATGTCTTCTACTTTTCTGAGCCACATGCCCACGGTTGGGGGTTTGGTAGACTTCCACAGTAGTGGGATACATGACTTTGCTGCATCTAATAGATGGCGGATCAAAGATTTTTGTATGCTTTGCCCGACATGCTAGTCGCATGTAATAAGAAGAAGCCAGGGTCAGCCAGGATAGAGCGTTCTGTGAATTTTTGTATCGTCTGCTGTATAGTCTTCCAGAACTGCCCCAGCATGGGGCAGCTCCAGAAGATATGGAGAATCGTACCCCGATCTCCTCGGCATCTCCAGCAGAGCCCCGAGGAGGATGGGAAGAACTTTTGTAGTTTTGCAGGTGTATTGTACCATCTAGTGAGTAGTTTAAAATTAGTTTCTTGCATCATTGTGCATATCGAGGATTTAAATGTGAAGTATAGAATTTTTTTTTTTTTTTTGCCGTGATGTAAACGTACACTGCATTTCCCTTTCCCATGCCCCGAGGGCGTGTATTTGGTGGTTTTCTGGTGGTGTGATCAACAACTGGTAAGTGGCCAACAGCGCGTGAGGTAGGGCTCCCTCCTCTGAGCAGTAAGTGTCCTCCCTTTTTTACTGTTTACATACTTAAAGAATTTCTTGGGATTTTTTTTGCTCTCCTCTGCTATGTGTCTTTCATGTTCTATCTTAGCCATTCTTATTGCACCCTTACATTTCTTGTTGCATTCTTTATAAAGTCTGAATGCTGATGATGATCCCTCCACCTTGTATTTTTTGAAGGCCCTTTTCCTTTGCTTTTATATGAATTTTTACATTGGAGTTAAGCCATCCAGGACTTTTGTTCGCTGTTTTAAATTTATTACCCAATGGGATGCATTGGCTAATGCCCTTATTTAATATGCTCTTAAAGCAAACCCATCTCTCCTCCGTGTTCTTTGTTCCTAAGATTTTGTCCCAATTTATGCCTTCTAGCAAGGTTTGTAGTTTAGGGAAGTTGGCTGTTTTGAAATTCAGTGTCTTTGTATTCCCCTTATGTTTCCTATTTGTGTGATTTATACTGAAGCCAATTGACCTGTGATCGCTGTTGCCTAAATTGCCCTGTATTTCCACATCCATGATCAGGTCTGTATTGTTGGTATTCAGTGATCCAGTAACGCTTTATTTCTAGTTGGTGCATCTATCATCTAACCCATAAAATTGTCCTGCAAGACATTTAGGAACTGGCGAGCCTTAGATGAATGCTTGGTTCCCTCCGCCCAGTCTATGTCTGGATAATTAAAATCCCCCATTATGATAACACTTCCCATCCTTGCTGCTAATCCAAATTGTGATAGGAGATCTTTCTCCCCCTCATCCCTCTGGTTAGGGAGCCTATAGCATACTCCCAGTATTATTTTCCCCTTAGCATCATCCCTTTGTAGCTCTACCCATAAGGATTCCACCTCCTCCCTAGCTCCCTTAGTGATGTCATCTCTCATATTCACTTGTACATTATTCTTGATATATAGGCATACCCCTCCCCCTTTTTTACCCTTTCTATCCTTGCGATAAAGGGTATACCCTTGAATTGTTGCCAGCCAATTATGAGAGCTGTTGAACCAGGTCTCTGAAATTCCCACAAAATCCAAATCCTCCTCGTACAACAGTATCTCTAGTTCATCCATCTTGTCCGCCAGGCTCCTGGCATTGATGAACATGCCACAAAGTTTAGACCGGTCGCATATTATCATCTTATTGGGTGTTCTGAGATTGCAACTAGGACTTACCTTGGGTTTATGTGCTTTGGTCAACCTACCACTAATGCCCTCAATACTACCCTCTGGCATATGTTCTGCGCTGACTATTGCTACCTCTGGACCCCCCCCCCATCGCCTAGTTTAAAACCCCTCTAACTTTTTGGCCATCTTCATTCCCAGCTGATCTGCACCCTCCTCATTTAGGTGCAGTCCATCCCTTCTATAGTACTGGTTATTGACTGAGAAGTCGGCCCAGTCCTCCAGGAACCCAAACCCCTCCTTACTACACCAGCTCTTCGGATACTTGTTTACTTCCCTAATCTCCCTCTGCCTTTCTGGTGTGGCTCAATGTACCAGTATTATTCCTGAGAATACTACCTTGGAGGTCCTTTTCCTTAATTTAGCTCCCAAGTCCCTAAAATCGTTCTTTAGGACACTCCATCTGCCTCTGACTTTGTCATTGGTGCCAACGTGCACCATGACAGCTGGGTCTTCCCCAGCCCCTCCCAGTAATCTGTCCACCAGATCCATGATGTGCCAAACCCGAGCGCCCGTAGACAACATACAGTTCGGCGCTTCAGGTCTTTGTTACAGATTGGCCTCTCTGTCCTTCTAAGAATTGAGTCCCCTACCACCAGAAACTGTCTTTCCTTTCCCTTTGCTCCCCCCCACTCTCACTGGAGGAGTTCTTCCCCGGCAGCTAGGAGAGTCCCTCAGCTCCAGCAGTGCTGGTCCCTGACTGGTTTCACCAATGTCACTCAATAGAGCATACTTATTGGGATGCTCCAGCCCTGGATGGGCCTCCCTGTTACTTCCCCGCTACCCTTCCTGACTGTCACCCATCTACTTTTTCCTATTGCCTGCACCCCTTTGTCTCCACCCGCCTCTGTTCTGGCCCCTGCCGGCACCTGCCGTGTACGTTCCTGGCTCTCCTTTAGTATGGAGGGACTTCTCAGTGCTGACAGTTGCTTCCCCAGATTCAGAACCTGGGCTTCCAGGGAAACAATGTGCTTACATTTTGCACAGCATTATTTACCCTCGATCGGATGATAAGGGAACGCATACATGCCGCAAGATGTACAACGAGTTGACTCTCCACACCTGCCGGGCATAGTACCTATTAAATTTAATGAGGATTGGGGATTATACCCTGTCCAAATTACCTAACAACTAGCTTTCTGACACTAATACTCAACAAGACAATACACAGGTTCTCAACAAGACAATACCCAGGCACTCACAGAACCTATGTGCACTCGCAGAACCTATGTGCACTCGCAGAACCTATGTGCACTCGCAGAACCTATGTGCACTCGCAGAACCTATGTGCACTCGCAGACCTACGTGCACTCACAATACACAAGTACACAATACACAAGTACTAATGATCCACACACACACTACTCAGACAACACTCAGGTACTCACACTACACAGGCACTATGACCCCTGTTATAACCTCCTGTTTTCAACTCTGGTTTTTAACTCACCACTTAGTCCAGTTCCACTTGGTTTAAGTTCCAGCAAACTCAAAGATGAGCAGGCTCACAATTTCAGATGTGCTTTTCACAAGGTTATGTAGACCTGTGACCAATTAACCACTCCCCTTAATTAGTAGGCTGAAGGAAGCAAAGAAAACAAAAGCTGTTTAAAAAGTGTCAGAAAAAGGTGTTAAAAAGCTACAAGGAAAAGCTCAAAAAAGAACCTAAAAATGCAACTCAGCAATCACCAGCAGTCAAAAAGCAAGACTTGTTCGCTCTCCACTCAAGGTGCCCACTGTTTAGCTTCCAACCAGCAGTCTGGCAATTTCAGATGTGCTCTACACAAGGTTATATAGGCCTCAAGCACCTGTAACCAATTAACCGCTCCCCTTAATTAGTAGCCTGAGGGAAGCAAAGAAAAAAAAAAAGCCTTTTAAAAAGTGTCAGAAAAAGGTGTTAAAAAGCTACAAGGAAAAGCCCCAAAAAGAACCTAAAAATGCAACCCAGCAATCACCAGCAGTAAAAAAGCAAGACTTGTTCACTCTCCACTCAAGGTCCCAACTGTTTAGCTTCCAACCAGCAGTCTGGTTGGAAGCTTGTCCACAGTAGAGGAATGCTTGTAGTTCTGGGTCTCTTGTAGAGCTGAGGATTCCTTAGCTTATAGGAACTCAAAACAAATACATGAGGGTTTGGATTCTGTGCAGAATTTCTTTCCACACTCCTGCTTCTGGGGTGCCAAATGAAATAAATATGGGGGTTTGGATTTCCCCTTTTTATTAAAAAATAGATATTCTCTTGTCTATTCCTACATTTATCCGGTCTATCAAAGCTCTGATAAAGTTAATGGTGATGATACAATAACAATGTTAGCTATAACAATAGACACACTGCTTAAATAAGCAAGGATCTTGTTTATTTTCCAAGAAAGTAGACCTGTTAACATAACACAAAAAAAACATTACAGAGGATATAAAACAAAAGAGTCGGGGTGATACAATACAAGTCCTTCCTTTCAGGTTCTGTATGCTGGCTAGGCTCCAGGACAAAGAGTGAAGTGAGTAACTCTACCTGGCCACTAACTTTTAAATCACACTCAGACACCACCCACACAAATACCCAAATGTCTAGCACTCTGACAAATGAAAATCCATAAGAGCCAATCCTCCTCTTGCTGTCCTTCTCTTGCCCATCTTCCAGGAAGCATGCTGTACTCTCCACTAGGGGCACCATTAGTCTATGAATCACTGTTTTTGACCCGGGTCATCTTCCAGTAACAGCTGTCCTTTGATGTTGGTGTAACCTCCCCAGGAGGTCTTACCTGGTGCTCCTCTAACCCCATGCATCCCATCAGGAGGCCTGTGCGAGAACATCCTGTTAGGATATAAATTCCCATTTATTACTCCTTGTCACAAACACCCTGCTGGGTAAACTTTCTGTACTGGAATTCCAAGACGACAATCTCCAACATAGGCCAAATGGCTGTATCAACCAGGCAGTAAAACTCCAGAAATATATGATATTAAACCATGTTGCTTTCCAACACTGTTCACTGACCAACTTGGTGCACACAGCTAGCAGCCTCTTGCTGCACTGGCTCCTACGTGGAGGCCTCCTGACTCCTGAGACAGACCTCCTGTCTGCCGGGGTGGAGCCCAGAACCATGGTCAGGTCATTACTAAAAGCCCAGAACATACAAGACCAATTAGTATGCTGGCTGTTCTGAATAACTGGACCCAGGATTGGAGATTTCCTCCCACCCAGATCATTTTGAAATCTCCAGGCTCCAGGTCCCAAAACAGACTTTAGAAAACAATGAGGAAACTAAAAAGTCAGTTTTCGCCACATTAAGCCCCTCAACCGGCTTGGTTGAGAATTCTGGGTCAAAATCGCTTTCTAGATCCTTGCAGGGAAAACGCTATGCCACATATGTCCACCCCCCATTGTTTCGAACCCAGGAGGGGGCGAAACCAGCTAGCCTAAACTTTTCAGCTGTGCACCTCTCTGCCAGCTTTCACGCACATGGGCCCATTCCGACCGACATCACTTTTAAAGGGAAACTTTACTGCCTGTCTTGTGAGGTGACTTCCCGTGTGTCCCCCTGCTAAGGATTTAAGGATCCCAGCTCTTTATCCAAGCTTTCCTTCCAAGCAGGTAAGCCATTTAAAGTTTTTTCATGCACCGAATACATTGTGGAAAATCTTTACTTAAATTACCTTCCTGAACCTGTAGGGGGCCTCCGTCTTTTGCACTAGTTACCTCTGCTGTGTCTGTCATACCATTACACATCTGGTCTAGCATTATTTTTTGTTGTCACCGAAGGTAACAAAAACCAACATTTACCAGTGCATTGCACTTTTACTCATTGTCAGAAATATTAACACATATTTCAGAACTCATTTCACCAGTGTTCAGCAAGGCAGAGTCTGGAGAGCAATCGCACAAAGCGGAGTGGTCATCTCCCAACATCACTTTCCACCAACTCCACTGGCATATGACCCTCTTCCAGCAACTGTCCCAACACCTGACCATCACTATATACAGTGCCTTGAAAAAGTATTCATACCCCTTGAAGTTTTCCACATTTTGTCATGTTACAGCCAATAACGTAAATGTATTTTATTGGGATTTTATGTGACAGACCAACACAAAGTGGCACATAATTGTGAAGTGGAAGGAAAACGATGAATGGTTTTCAACATTTTTTTTCAAATAAATGTGAAAAGTGTGGTGTGCATTTGTATTCAGCCCCCCTTAAGACTTTGTAGAACCACCTTTCGCTACAGTTACAGCTGCAAGTCTTTTTGGGTATGTTTCTACCAGCTTTGCTCATGTAGAGAGTGACATTTATGCCCATTCTTTGCAAAATAGCTTAAGCTCTGTCAGATTGGATGGAGAGCATCTGAACAGCAATTTTTAAATCAATTGGATTTTAGGTCTGGACTTTGACTGGGCCATTCTAACACATGAATATGCTTTGATCTAAACCATTCCATTGTAGTTCTGGCTGTATGTTTAGGGTCGTTGTCCCGCTGGAAGGTGAACCCCCTGTCTCAAGTCTTTTGCAGACTCTAACAGGTTTTCTTCTAAGATTGCCCTGTATTTGGCTCCATCCATTTTCCCACCAACTCTGACCAGCTTCTCTGTCCCTGCTGAAGAAAGGCATCCCCACAACATGATGCAGCCACCACCATGTTTCACGATGGGGATGGTGTGTTCAGGGTGATCTGTGGTGTAAGTTTTCCGCCACACGTAGCATTTTGCTTTTAGGCCAAAAAGTTCAATTTTGGTCGCCTCTGACCAGAACACCTTCCACATGTTTGCTGTGTCCTCCACGTGGCTTTTTGCAAACTGCAAATAGGATTTCTAATGGCTTTTTTTGCCATACTTTCCAACTTTTGAACTTCAGAATGAGGCACACTTGAGGAAGGAAGTAACCTTGCATAGCGTGCCATGGAAAATGTGGGTGTGGTCAAACTCTTGACATGGGATGAGCTGCCTACAGGGGGCAGGGTTCTGGGATGAGCTGCCTGGAGGGTTCTGGGATGAGCTGCCTACAGGGTGCTGGGATGAGCTGCCTACAGGGTGCTGGGATGAGCTGCCTACAGGGTGCTGGCATGAGCTGCCTACAGGGTGCTGAAATAAGCTACCTACAGGGTTCTGGGATGAGCTGCCTACAGGGTGCAGGGTTCTGGGCTGAGCTGCCTACTGTGTTGCAGGGTTCTGGGCTGAGCTGCCTACTGTGTTGCAGGGTTCTGGGCTGAGCTGCCTACTGTGTGGCAGGGTTCTGGGCTGAGCTGCTTACAGGGTGCAGGGTTCTGGGCTGAGCTGCCTACAGGGTGCAGGGTTCTGGGCTGAGCTGCCTACAGGGTGTAGGGTTCTGGGCTGAGCTGCTTACAGGGTGCAGGGTTCTGGGCTGAGCTGCATACAGGGTACAGGGCTCTGGAATGAGCTACATACAGAGTGCAGCCTCACCAACGCCCATCAAAGGCAGCCTAACAATGCCCACATGGATGATCACACACATCGGCGATCTCCCCCACTATCACGCAGCTTTGCTCTGAATTGCTCGGCGGTGCTGTATTAAGGTCCCACCTCCTAGACTGATGGCTCTTATGATAGATGTCACACTGATCCAATTTCCCAGCATTGGATCAGTGTGACATCTGTCATAGGAGCCTGTAGGCTGCGTGATAGTGGGGTAGATCTCTGCTGGAGAGAGAGCAGCAGGGAAGGAGAGGAGGGAGAGGGGGCATTTTAAATTCCGTGCCTGTGATCGGCCCTGCTGCAGCCACAATTCAGAGCAGCCCCAGGGCAGGCGACCTACCGGGAAATTTTACGGTATGCCGGTAGGCCAGTCCGGCCTTGCATGAGCTAACCCAGGCTGAAAACACTTATGCGGGATATGCCTCCATCACAGCGGGACCGCAGGACAAAGGTGCAGATGCGGGAATGACCCGCCATACCGGGACTGTTGGGAGGTATGTTTTTACCACTCTTCCACAAAAGACAGATTTGTAGAGTGCACTACTAATAGTTGTCCTGTGGACAGATTCTCCCACTTGAGCTGTGGATCTCTGCAGCTCCTCCAGAATTACCATAGGCCTCTTGGCTGCTTCTCTGATTAATGCTCTCTTTGCCTGGCCTGTCAGTTTAGGTGGACGGCCATGTCTTGGTAGGTTTGCAGTTGTGCCACACTCTTTCCCATTTTTAAATCATGGATTAAACAGTGTTCCGTGAGATGTTCAAAGCTTGGGATATTTTTTTATAACCTAACCCTGCTTTAAACTTCTCCACAACCTATTCCCTGACCTCTCTGGTGTGTTCCTTGGCCTTCATGATTGTTCACTAAGGTTCTCTAACAGACCTCTGAAGGCTTCACAGAACATCTGTAATTATACTGAGATTAAATTACAAGCAAAGGGGGCTGAATACAAATGCACGCCACACTTTTCACATATTTGTAAAAATATCATTTTCCTTCCACTTCACAATTATGTGCCACTTTGTGTTGGTCTATCACAAAATATCCCAATAAAATACATTTACGTTTTTGGTTGTAACATGACAAAATGTGGAAAATTTCAAGGGGTATGAATACTTTTTCAAGGCACTTTAATTCCACATTTGGGTTGATGACCCCGATCAATATTTATATTTGTGTCCTCTGGCACTTCCACCCAGACCTCTGTCCTGTCCAACAGTACTCCAGAGTAACTCTCATACAGAATACTAGGAAGCAACCTGACAATGCACTGTGAAACAATTTTCAACATTACCAACAAGGATTGCATCACAGAATTCCCATATTGGCCACTAGGAATGAGCCGAACACCCCCCCCCCCCCCGGTTCGGTTCGCACCAGAACCTGCAAACAGACCGAAAATTTGCACGAACTTTAGAACCCCATTGATGTCTATGGGACGCGAACGTTCAAAATCAAAAGTGCTCATTTTAAAGGGTAATTTGCATGGTATTGTCCTAAAAAGGGTTTGGGGACCCGGGTCCTGCCCCAGGGGACATATATCAATGCAAAAAAAGTTTTAAAAATGGCCGTTTTTTTGGGAACGGTGATTTTAATGATGCTTAAATTAAAAAAAAAAAAGTGAAATATTCCTTTAAATATCGTACCTGGGGGAGTATATAGTATGCCTGTAAAGTGGTGCGTGTTTCCCGTGCTTAGAACATGTCTCTGTTGAACAGGGGCAGAAAAATTGGGCCTTAGGCACTGATGACATTTTTAAAGGAATAAAAGTAATTTAAAACTGCTTGCGGCTTTAATGTAATGTCGGGTCCTGGCAATATGGATTAAAATCAGTGAGACAAACGGCATGGGTATCCCCCAGTCCATTACCAGGCCCTTTGGGTCTTGTATGGATATTAAGGGGAACCCCGCACCCAAATTAAAAAAAGGAAAGGTGTGGGGCCACCAGGCCCCATATACTCTGAACAGCAGTATACAGGCGGTGCAAACAAGACAGGGACTGTAGGTTTGTTGTTAAGTAGAATCTGTTTGTAATTTTGAACTGGTACATTTTTAATGTGTTTAGCTCCAGCCAAAAAATCTATTTTAAGCTTTTTGGAAAACATAGGGAAGGGTTATCACCCCTGTGACATTTGTTTTGCTATCTGTGCTCCTCTTCAGAACATTTCACCTCACTTTTTGTCCCAATGACAAATGTTTTTTGAAAATTGTGGGTTTTTAGTGAAACAAGGATTGGTGATAAAGCATCAGTGGAAAGGAGAAACAATTTTCCCATATTAACTCTTACAGGAGAGAGTTTCCCCTTCTAGGGGTAGATTTCATCTCACTTCCTGTTGTCTCCTTCCGTTTGCAAGTAGGAGTCGTTTGTAAGTTGGATGTTTGAAAGTAGGGGCCTGCCCTATATACTCAGCAGAAATTTGGGCCTTAGGTGTTGGTGTTGCCACAACACTGTAAGCCCTCACAGGGCCCTGCTGTGAAATATTAGATCAAGAATTGTAATTACATGCCCCTGTTGAACAGGGGCAGAAAAATTGGGCCTTTGGTAATGGTGGTGGTGGTGCTGGTGCCACAACACTGTAAGTCCTCACAGTTACTCTTGGTGGCCCTGCTGTGAAATATTAGATCAAGAATTGTAATTACATGCCCCTGTTGAACAGCGGCAGAAAAATTGGGCCTTTGGTGGTGGTGGTGGTGGTGCTGGTGCCACAACACTGTAAGTCCTCACAGTTACTCTTGGTGGGCGCAGAAATGGGCCCTGCTGTGAAATATTAGATCAAGAATTATAATTACATGTCCCTGTTGAACAGGGGCAGAAAAATTGGGCCTTAGGCACTGGTGCTGGTGCCACAACACTGCAACCCCTCACAGATACTCTAGTTGGAGCGCAGGAACGAGCCCTGCTGCAAAGAATTGCATCAAAAATTGTAATTACACGCCCCTGTTAAACGGGAGTTGAAAAATTGGGCCTTAGGCACTGGTGCTGGTGCCACAACACTGCAACCCCTCACAGATACTCTAGTTGGAGCGCAGGAACTAGCCCTGCTGCAAAGAATTGCATCAAAAATTGTAAATACACGCCCCTGTTAAACAGGGGCTGAAAAATTGGGCCTTAGGCACTGGTGGCGGCGCCCAGAACCAAAAATGTTCTTACAAGCTATCAGCATGATCATTGAGGAGGAAGAGGATAATTACTCAGCATAACAGGATAGTCACACAGCATCAGCATAGGCAGTCTTGAAGGGATCTGACATTTCAAAAAAAATTATTTGGTTACATCAGCATCAGGTGCTTAGTAGCTGGTGGTGATCCAAAACTGATTCATTTTTATGAAGGTCAGTCGATCGACCGAGTTGGTGGACAGACCCACCCTGTGTTCGGTTACAAAGCCTCCAGCAGCACTGAATATGCGTTCCGAAAGAACACTGGATGCAGGACAGGCCAGTAGCTCAATTGCATACTGTGCAAGCTCTGGCCAGTGATCCATCCTCAAGACCCAGTAACCCAGAGGTTTTTCGGTGGGAAAGGTGTCCAAGTCGGATCTTGCCCCTAGGTATTCCTGCACCATGTAAAACATATGCTGGCGATGGTTGCTGGAACCGATCATACCTTGGGGCTGCGGACTAAAAAATTGTCTGAACGCATCGGTCAGACGGCCACCTTCTCCACCGCTCCTTCTTTGACTGATCGAAGCCTCAGCAACCCGTTGTTCAAGAACAGGAGTTTGTAACCTCCCAGTCTATGGGAACGTATTGCACAGACCTTTCTGCAAGGCCTCCTAAAGATGTTTCATCCTCTGCTCCCTCTGCGATGGCAAGATAAGGTCCGCAACCTTACCATTGTAACGTGGATCAAGGAGGGTTGCCAGCCAGTATTGATCCCTCTCTTTGATACCACGAATATGAGGATCCTTCCACAGGCTTTGCAGGATCAGGAAGGCCATGTAGCGTAGGTTTGCTGAGGCATTCGGTCCGGAGTCCTCTGGGTCACTAAGGACGACATGATCCGCAGCCACCTCCTCCCAGCCACGTACAAGTCCATGGGTTTCTTGGGACTGTAAATGATCCCTTAAAGACTGCTACTGATGCTGAGTGCCAGGCTCCACCTCCATGCTGACACAATCCTCCTCGTCCTCTTCCTGTGTGATCGGCGGGCCCGCAGGAACACTGTCTGGATAAAGGGGGCCTTGAGAGCTAAGGAAGTCCTCCTCTTCCTGCCTCTGTTCTGCCTCAAGTGCCCTGTCCATTACTCCATGCAGCGTGTGCTCCAACAGGTGGACAAGGGGGACAGTGTCACTGATGCATGCACTGTCACTGCTCACCATCCTCGTGGCCTCCTCAAATGGTGACAGGACAGTGCATGCATCCCTGATCATGGCCCACTGGCGTGGGGAAAAAAAACAAGCTCCCCTGACCCTGTCCTGGTGCCATAGTCACACAGGTACTCATTGATGGCCCTCTGCTGCGTATGCAGCCGCTGCAGCATGGCCAAGATTGAGTTCCACCTGGTGGGCATGTCACAGATTAGGCGGTTCTTGGGCAGGTTAAATTCCTTTTGGAGGTCTGCCAGCCGAGCACTGGCAATATGTCCGGCGGAAATGCACACAGACTTTCTTGGCCTGCCTCAGGACATCCTGTAAGCCCGGGTACCTGCCCAAGAACCGCTGCACCACCAAGTTAAGGACGTGAGCCAAACAGGGCACATGGGTCATTTGTCCCTGTCGGAGGGCGGAGAGGAGGTTGGTGCCATTGTCGCAAACCACCATTCCTGCCTTAAGTTGGCGTGGCGTCAACCACCTCTGAACCTGCCCCTGCAGAGCTGACAGAATCTCTGCCCCAGTGTGGCTCCTGTCCCCCAAGCACACCAGCTCAAGCACCGCATGGCATCTTTTGGCCTGCGTACTTGCGTAGCCCCTTGAACGCCTATGGAGCACCATTGGTTCCAAGGACAAAGCACAGGAAGAGGCTATGGAGGAGGAAGAAGAGGAGAGGTGGAGGAGAGAGGTGTGTCAGAATCACCAGTAGTGGCATTTTGGAGGCGTGGTGGCGGAACAACCTCCAACACTACTGCACCTTGTCCTGCATCCTTTCCAGCTGCCAGCAGAGTCACCCAATGCACGGTGAAACTTAGGTAACGTCCCTGTCCATGCCTGCTGGTCCATGAGTCAGCGGTAATATGCACCTTACCGCTGACCGCCCTGTCCAGCGAGGCCAAGACATTGCCTTCCACATGCCGGTAGAGAGCCAGAATCGCCTTCCGTGAGAAAAAGTGGCTAAAAGTAGCTAAAAAAGCTAGCATTCAACCGCTGGGCATGTGGATGGCTGGAAGCAAACTTCTTTCTGCGGTGCAGCAGGTACAATCTGACATCGGTGTACCGATAGCAGATTGCCTGCAAGTACTTGGCTGTGACACACCTAATTTTCCACCTTCATTCCTCTCAGTGCAGGTCTCAGAGAGGACTGAAGGTATAGTGGGTGTTGGAGATCTCAGCTGATGAGGAGCAAGGAGAGGTCCTCTTTGTTCTTTGGTGTGGATCTTTTAGATAAGCTTGCCAACGAACTGCATGGCAGGTCAACATATGTCTGGTCAAGCATGTGGTGCCCAAGCAGGAGATGTTTTGGCCACGCCAGATACGCTTGAGACATATGTTGAAAATAGCAGCGGTGCAAT